>NW_027017519.1:0-72865 GCF_036013445.1 Caloenas nicobarica | reverse complement strand
GGGCTCTACTGGGCTCTGTCGGGCCCTGTCGGGCCCTGTCGGGCCCTGTCGGGCTCTGTCGGGCTGTGTCGGGCTCTGTCGGGCTCTGTCGGGCTCTACTGGGCTCTACTGTTCCCTGTCGGGCCCTGTCGGGCCCTGTCGGGCCCTGTCGGGCTCTGTCGCTCTGTCGGGCTCTACTGGGGGCTCTGTCGGGCCTGTCGGGCTCTGTCGGGCTCTACTGGGCCTCTACTGGGCCCTGTCGGGGGGCCTCCTGTAGGGCTCTGTCAGGCCTGTCCGGGCCTGTCGGGCTCTGTCGGGCTCTGTCGGGCTCTACTGGGCTCTACTGGGCCCTGTCGGGCTCTGTCGGGCTCTGTCGGGCTCTGTCGGGCTCTGCGTGGCTCCTGTCGGCCCCTGTCGGGCTCTGTCGGGCCCTGTCGGGCTCTGTCGGGCCCTGTCGGGCTCTACTGGGCTCTGTCGGGCTCTGTCGGGCTCTGTCGGGCTCTGTCGGGCTTTACTGGGCCCTGTCGGGCTCTGTCGGGCTCTGCCGGGCCCTGTCGGCTCTGTCGGGCCTGTCGGGCCTGTCGGGCTCTGTCGGGGCTCTGTCGGGCCCTGTCGGGCTCTGTCGGGCTCTGTCGGGCTCTGTCGGGCTCTGTCGGGCTCTACTGGGCCTCTGTCGGGCTCTGTCGGGCTCTGTCGGGCTCTGTCGGGCTCTACTGGGCCCTGTCGGGCTCTGTCGGGCTCTGTCGGGCTCTGTAGGGCTCTGTCAGGGCCTGTCGGGCCTGTCGGGCTCCTGTCGGGCTCTGTCGGGCTCTACTGGGCTCTACTGGGCTCTGTCGGGCTCTGTCGGGGCCCTGTCGGGCTCTGTCGGGCCTGTACGGGCTCTGTCGGGCTCTACTGGGCTCTACTGGGCCCTGTCGGGCTCCTGTCGGGCCCTGTCGGGACTCCTGTCGGGCTCTGTCGGGCTCTGTCGGGCTCTGTCGGGCTCTGTCGGGCCCTGTCGGGCTCTGGTCGGGCTCTGTCGGGCTCTACTGGGCCTGTCGGGCCTCTGTCGGGCTCTGTCGGGCTCTGTCGGGCCCTGTCGGGCTCTGTCGGGCTCTGTCGGGCTCTACTGGGCTCTGTCGGCTCTGTCGGGTTCTGTCGGGCTCTGTCGGGCTCTGTCGGGCTCTGTCGGGCTCTACTGGGCTCTACTGGTCTCTGTCGGGCTCTGTCGGGCTCTACTGGGCCCTGTCGGGCCCTGTCCGGGCTCTGTCGGGCTCTGTCGGGCTCTGTCGGGCTCTACTGGGCCCTGTCGGGCTCTGTCGGGCTCTGTCGGGCTCTGTCGGGCTCTGTCGAGCTCTACTGGGCTCTACTGTTCCCTGTCGGGCCCTGTCGGGCCCTGTCGGGCTCTGTCGGGCTCTGTCGGGCTCTACTGGGCCCTGTCGGGCCCTGTCGGGCCCTGTCGGGCTCTGTCGGGCTCTGTCGGGCTCTGTCGGGCTCTACTGGGCCCCTGTCGGGCCCTGTCGGGCCCTGTCGGGCTCTGTCCGGGCTCTGTCGGGCTCTGTCGGGCTCTACTGGGCTCTGTCGGGCCCTGTCGGGCCCTGTCGGGCTCTGTCGGGCTCTGTCGGGCTCTGTCGGGCTCTACTGGGCTCTGTCGGGCTCTGTCGGGTTCTGTCGGGCTCTGTCGGGCTCTGTCGGGCTCTGTCGGGCTCTACTGGGCTCTACTGGTCTCTGTCGGGCTCTGTCGGGCTCTACTGGGCCCTGTCGGGCCCTGTCGGCTCTGTCGGGCTCTGTCGGGCTCTACTGGGCCCTGTCGGGCTCTCTCGGGCTCTGTCGGGCTCTGTCGGGCTCTACTGGGCTCTACTGTTCCCTGTCGGGCCCTGTCGGGCCCTGTCGGGCTCTGTCGGGCTCTGTCGGGCTCTACTGGGCCCTGTCGGGCCCTGTCGGGCCCTGTCGGGCTCTGTCGGGCTCTGTCGGGCTCTGTCGGGCTCTACTGGGCCCTGTCGGGCCCTGTCGGGCCCTGTCGGGCTCTGGTCGGGCTCTGTCGGGCTCTGTCGGGCTCTACTGGGCTCTGTCGGGCTCTGTCGGGCTCTGTCGGGCTCTGTCGGGCTCTACTGGGCCCTGTCGGGCCCTGTCGGGCCCTGTCGGGCTCTGTCGGGCTCTGTCGGGCTCTGTCGGGCTCTACTGGGCTCTGTCGGGCCCTGTCGGGCCCTGTCGGGCTCTGTCGGGCTCTGTCGGGCTCTGTCGGGCTGTGTCGGGCTCTGTCGGGCTCTGTCGGGCTCTACTGGGCTCTACTGTTCCCTGTCGGGCCCTGTCGGGCCCTGTCGGGCCCTGTTGGGCTCTGTCGGGCTCTGTCGGGCTCTGTCGGGCTCTGTCGGGCTCTACTGGGCTCTGTCGGGCTCTACTGGGCCCTGTCGGGCTCTACTGGGCTCTACTGGGCCCTGTCCAGCTCTGTCGGGCTCTGTCGGGCTCTGTCGGGCTTTACTGGGCCCTGTCGGGCTCTGTCGGGCTCTGTCGGGCCCTGTCGGGCTCTGTCGGACCCTGTCGGGCCCTGTCGGGCTCTTTCGGGCTCTGTCGGGCTCTGTCGGGCTCTGTCGGGCTCTACTGGGCCCTGTCGGGCTCTGTCGGGCTCTGTCGGGCCCTGTCGGGCTCTGTCGGGCTCTGTCAGGCTCTGTCGGGCTCTACTGGGCTCTGTCGGGCCCTGTCGGGCCCTGTCGGGCCCTGTCGGGCCCTGTCGGGCTCTGTCGGGTTCTGTCGGGCTCTGTCGGGCTCTACTGGGCTCTGTCGGCCTCTGTCGGGTTCTGTCGGGCTCTGTCGGGCTCTGTCGGGCTCTGTCGGGCCCTACTGGGCTCTGTCGGGCCCTGTTGGGCCCTGTCGGGCTCTGTCGGGCTCTGTCGGGCCCTGTCGGGCCCTGTCGGGCTCTGTCGGGCCCTGTCGGGCTCTACTGGGCCCTGTCGGGCCCTGTCGGGCTCTGTCGGGCTCTGTCGGGCTCTGTCGGGCCCTGTCGGGCTCTGTCGGGCCCTGTCGGGCCCTGTCGGGCTCTGTCGGGCTCTGTCGGGCTCTACTGGGCCCTGTCGGGCTCTGTCGGACTCTGTCGGGCCCTGTCGGGCCCTGTCGGGCTCTGTCGGGCTCTGTCGGGCTCTGTCGGGATCTACTGGGCTCTGTCGGGCTCTGTCGGGCTCTGTCGGGCTCTGACGGGCTCTACTGGGCCCTGTCGGGCTCTGTCGGGCTCTGTCGGGCCCTGTCGGGCTCTGTCGGGCTCTGTCGGGCTCTGTCGGGCCCTGTCGGGCTCTGTCAGGCCCTGTCGGGCCCTGTCGGGCTCTGTCGGGCTCTGTCGGGCCCTGTCGGGCTCTCTCAGGCTCTGTCGGGCTCTGTCGGGCTCTGTCGGGCTCTACTGGGCCCTGTCGGGCTCTGTCGGGCTCTGTCGGGCTCTGTCGGGCTCTGTCGGGCCCTGTCGGGCTCTGTCGGGCTCTACTGGGCCCTGTCGGGCCCTGTCGGGCTCTGTCGGGCTCTGTCGGGCTCTGTCGGGCCCTGTCGGGCTCTGTCGGGCTCTGTCGGGCTCTACTGGGCCCTGTCGGGCTCTGTCGGGTTCTGTCGGGCCCTGTCGGGCTCTGTCGGACTCTGTCGGGCTCTGTCGGGCTCTACTGGGCCCTGTCGGGTTCTGTCGGGCTCTGTCGGGCTCTGTCGGGCTCTGTCGGGCCCTGTCGGGCTCTGTCGGGCTCTACTGGGCCCTGTCGGGCTCTGTCGGGCTCTGTCGGGCTCTGTCGGGCCCTGTCGGGCTCTGTCGGGCTCTGTCGGGCTCTGTCGGGCTCTACTGGGCTCTGTCGGGCCCTGTCGGGCCCTGTCGGGCTCTGTCGGGCTCTGTCGGGCTCTGTCGGGCTCTACTGGGCTCTGTCGGGCCCTGTCGGGCCCTGTCGGGCTCTGTCGGGCTCTGTCGGGCTCTGTCGGGCTGTGTCGGGCTCTGTCGGGCTCTGTCGGGCTCTACTGGGCTCTACTGTTCCCTGTCGGGCCCTGTCGGGCCCTGTCGGGCCCTGTTGGGCTCTGTCGGGCTCTGTCGGGCTCTGTCGGGCTCTGTCGGGCTCTACTGGGCTCTGTCGGGCTCTACTGGGCCCTGTCGGGCTCTACTGGGCTCTACTGGGCCCTGTCCGGCTCTGTCGGGCTCTGTCGGGCTCTGTCGGGCTTTACTGGGCCCTGTCGGGCTCTGTCGGGCTCTGTCGGGCCCTGTCGGGCTCTGTCGGACCCTGTCGGGCCCTGTCGGGCTCTTTCGGGCTCTGTCGGGCTCTGTCGGGCCCTGTCGGGCTCTACTGGGCCCTGTCGGGCTCTGTCGGGCTCTGTCGGGCCCTGTCGGGCTCTGTCGGGCTCTGTCAGGCTCTGTCGGGCTCTACTGGGCTCTGTCGGGCCCTGTCGGGCCCTGTCGGGCCCTGTCGGGCCCTGTCGGGCTCTGTCGGGTTCTGTCGGGCTCTGTCGGGCTCTACTGGGCTCTGTCGGGATCTACTGGGCTCTGTCGGGCTCTGTCGGGCTCTGTCGGGCTCTGACGGGCTCTACTGGGCCCTGTCGGGCTCTGTCGGGCCCTGTCGGGCTCTGTCGGGCTCTGTCGGGCTCTGTCGGGCCCTGTCGGGCTCTGTCAGGCCCTGTCGGGCCCTGTCGGGCTCTGTCGGGCTCTGTCGGGCCCTGTCGGGCTCTCTCAGGCTCTGTCGGGCTCTGTCGGGCTCTGTCGGGCTCTACTGGGCCCTGTCGGGCTCTGTCGGGCTCTGTCGGGCTCTGTCGGGCTCTGTCGGGCCCTGTCGGGCTCTGTCGGGCTCTACTGGGCCCTGTCGGGCCCTGTCGGGCTCTGTCGGGCTCTGTCGGGCTCTGTCGGGCCCTGTCGGGCTCTGTCGGGCTCTGTCGGGCTCTACTGGGCCCTGTCGGGCTCTGTCGGGTTCTGTCGGGCCCTGTCGGGCTCTGTCGGACTCTGTCGGGCTCTGTCGGGCTCTACTGGGCCCTGTCGGGTTCTGTCGGGCTCTGTCGGGCTCTGTCGGGCTCTGTCGGGCCCTGTCGGGCTCTGTCGGGCTCTACTGGGCCCTGTCGGGCTCTGTCGGGCTCTGTCGGGCTCTGTCGGGCCCTGTCGGGCTCTGTCGGGCTCTGTCGGGCTCTGTCGGGCTCTACTGGGCCCTGTCGGGCTCTGTCGGGCTCTGTCGGGCTCTGTCGGGCTCTGACGGGTTCTGTCGGGCTCTGTCGGGCTCTGTCGGGCTCTGTCGGGCTCTACTGGGCCCTGTCGGGCCCTGTCGGGCTCTGTCGGGCTCTGTCGGGCCCTGTCGGGCTCTGTCGGGCTCTGTCGGGCTCTGTCGGGCTCTACTGGGCTCTGTCGGGCCCTGTCCGGCCCTGTCGGGCTCTGTCGGGCCCTGTCGGGCCCTGTCGGGCCCTGTCGGGCTCTGTCGGGCTCTGTCGGGCTCTACTGGGCCCTGTCGGGCCCTGTCGGGCCCTGTCGGGCTCTGTCGGGCCCTGTCGGGCTCTGTCGGGCTCTGTCGGGCCCTGTCGGGCTCTGTCGGGCTCTGTCGGGCTCTGTCAGGCTCTGTCGGGCTCTGTCGGGCTCTACTGGGCTCTGTCGGGCCCTGTCGGGCCCTGTCGGGCTCTGTTGGGCTCTGTCGGGCCCTGTCGGGCTCTGTCGGGCTCTGTCGGGCCCTGTCGGGCCCTGTCGGGCTCTGTCGGGCTCTGTCGGGCTCTGTCGGGCTCTACTGGGCCCTGTCGGGCCCTGTCGGGCCCTGTCGGGCTCTGTCGGGCTCTACTGGGCCCTGTCGGGCCCTGTCGGGCCCTGTCGGGCTCTGTCGGGCTCTGTCGGGCTCTGTCGGGCTCTACTGGGCTCTGTCGGGCCCTGTCGGGCCCTGTCGGGCCCTGTCGGGCTCTGTCGGGCTCTGTCGGGCTCTGTCGGCCTGTGTCGGGCTCTGTCGGGCTCTGTCGGGCTCTGTCGGGCTCTACTGGGCTCTACTGTTCCCTGTCGGGCCCTGTCGGGCCCTGTCGGGCCCTGTCGGGCTCTGTCGGGCTCTGTCGGGCTCTGTCGGGCTCTACTGGGCTCTGTCGGGCTCTACTGGGCCCTGTCGGGCTCTACTGGGCTCTACTGGGCCCTGTCGGGCCCTGTCGGGCTCTGTCGGGTTCTGTCGGGCTCTGTCGGGCTCTGTCGGGCTCTGTCGGGCTCTGTCGGGCTCTACTGGACTCTACTGGGCCCTGTCGGGCCCTGTCGGGCTCTGTCGGGCCCTGTCGGGCCCTGTCGGGCCCTGTCGGGCTCTGTCGGGCTCTGTCGGGACCTGTCGGGCTCTGTCGGGCTCTACTGGGCCCTGTCGGGCCCTGTCGGGCCCTGTCGGGCTCTGTCGGGCTCTGTCGGGCTCTGTCGGGCTCTACTGGGCTCTACTGTTCCCTGTCGGGCCCTGTCGGGCCCTGTCGGGCCCTGTCGGGCTCTGTCGGGCCCTGTCGGGCCCTGTCGGGCCCTGTCGGGCCCTGTCGGGCTCTGTCGGGCTCTACTGGGCCCTGTCGGGCCCTGTCGGGCTCTGTCGGGCTCTGTCGGGCTCTATCGGGCTCTGTCGGGCTCTACTGGGCTCTACTGTTCCCTGTCGGACCCTGTCGGGCCCTGTCGGGCCCTGTCGGGCTCTGTCGGGCTCTGTCGTGCTCTGTCGGGCTCTGTCGGGCTCTCCTGGGCCCTGTCGGGCTCTGTTGGGCTCTGTCGGGCTCTGTCGGGCTCTACTGGACCCTGTCGGGCCCTGTCGGGCCCTATCGGGCTCTGTCGGGCTCTACTGGGCCCTGTCGGGCCCTGTCGGGCCCTGTCGGGCTCTGTCGGGCTCTGTCGGGCTCTACTGGGTCCTGTCGGGCTCTGTCGGGTTCTGTCGGGCCCTGTCGGGCTCTGTCGGGCTCTGTCGGGCTCTGTCGGGCTCTGTCGGGCTCTACTGGGCTCTACTGTTCCCTGTCGGGCCCTGTCGGGCTCTGTCGGGCTCTGTCGGGCTCTGTCGGGCTCTGCCGGGCTCTGTCGGGCTCTACTGGGCTCTGTCGGGCTCTACTGGGCTCTACTGGGCCCTGTCGGGCTCTATCGGCCTCTGTCGGGCTCTGTCGGGCTCTACTGGGCTCTGTCGGGCTCTGTCGGGCTCTGTCGGGCTCTACTGGGCTAAACTGGGCTCTGTCGGGCCCTGTCGGGCTCTGTCGGGCTCTGTCGGGCCCTGTCGGGCCCTGTCGGGCTCTACTGGGCTCTACTGTTCCCTGTCGGGCCCTGTCGGGCCCTGTCGGGCCCTGTCGGGCTCTGTCGGGCTCTGTCGGGCTCTGTCGGGCTCTACTGGGCTCTGTCGGGCTCTACTGGGCTCTGTCGGGCTCTGTCGGGCTCTGTCGGGCTCTACTTGGCTAAACTGGGCCCTGTCGGGCCCTGTCGGGCCCTGTCGGGCTCTGTCGGGCTCTGTAGGGCTCTGTCAGGCCCTGTCGGGCCTGTCGGGCCCTGTCGGGCTCTGTCGGGCTCTACTGGGCTCTGTCGGGCTCTGTCGGGCTCTGTCGGGCCCTGTCGGGCTCTGTCGGGCTCTACTGTGCTCTGTCGGGCTCTACTGGGCTCTACTGGGCCCTGTCGGGCTCTGTCGGGCCCTGTCGGACCCTGTCGGGCTCTGTCGGGATCTGTCGGGCTCTGTCGGGCTCTGTCGGGCCCTGTCGGGCTCTGTCGGGCTCTGTCGGGCTCTACTGGGCTCTGTCGGGCTCTGTCGGGTTCTGTCGGGCCCTGTCGGGCCCTGTCGGGCTCTGTCGGGCTCTGTCGGGCTCTACTGGGCTCTGTCGGGCTCTGTCGGGTTCTGTCGGGCTCTGTCGGGCTCTGTCGGGCTCTGTCGGGCTCTACTGGGCTCTACTGGTCTCTGTCGGGCTCTGTCGGGCTCTACTGGGCCCTGTCGGGCCCTGTCGGGCTCTGTCGGGCTCTGTCGGGCTCTGTCGGGCTCTACGGGGCCCTGTCGGGCTCTGTCGGGCTCTGTCGGGCTCTGTCGGGCTCTACTGGGCTCTACTGTTCCCTGTCGGGCCCTGTCGGGCCCTGTCGGGCTCTGTCGGGCTCTGTCGGGCTCTACTGGGCCCTGTCGGGCCCTGTCGGGCCCTGTCGGGCTCTGTCGGGCTCTGTCGGGCTCTGTCGGGCTCTACTGGGCTCTACTGTTGCCTGTCGGACCCTGTCGGGCTCTGTCGGGCTCTGTCGGACTCTACCGGGCTCTGTCGGGCTCTACTGGGCTCTACTGGCCCTGTCGGGCTCTGTCGGGCTGCTGTCGGGCTCTGTCGGGCTGTACTGAGACCTGTCGGGCCCTGTCGGGCTCTGTCGGGCCCTGTCGGGCCCTGTCGGGCTCTGTCGGGCCCTGTCGGGCTCTGTCGGGCTCTGTCAGGCTCTGTCGGGCTCTGTCGGGCTCTACTGGGCCCTGTCGGGCCCTGTCGGGCTCTTTCAGGCTCTGTCGGGCTCTCTCGGGCTCTGTCGGGCTTTATCGGGCTCTGTCGGGCTCTACTGGGCTCTACTGTTCCCTGTCGGGCCCTGTCGGGCCCTGTCGGGCCCTGTCGGGCTCTGTCGGGCTCTGTCGGGCTCTGTCGGGCTCTGTCGGGCTCTACTGGGCCCTGTCGGGCTCTGTCGGGCCCTGTCGGGCCCTGTCGGGCTCTGTCGGGCTCTGTCGGGCTCTACTGGGCCGTGTCGGTCCCTGTCGGGCCCTGTCGGCATCTGTCGGGCTCTACTGGGCCCTGTCGGGCCCTGTCGGGCCCTGTCGGGCTCTGTCGGGCTCTGTCGGGCTCTGTCGGGCTCTACTGGGCTCTGTCGGGCCCTGTCGGGCCCTGTCGGGCCCTGTCGGGCTCTGTCGGGTTCTGTCGGGCTCTGTCGGGCTCTACTGGGCTCTGTCGGGCTCTACTGGGCCCTGTCGGGCTCTACTGGGCTCTACTGGGCCCTGTCGGGCCCTGTTGGGCTCTGTCGGGCTCTGTCGGGCTCTGTCGGGCTCTGTCGGGCTCTGTCGGGCTCTACTGGACTCTACTGGGCCCTGTCCGGATCTGTCGGGCTCTGTCGGGCCCTGTCGGGCTCTGTCGGGCCCTGTCGGGACCTGTCGGGCTCTGTCGGGCCCTGTCGGGCTCTGTCGGGCCCTGTCGGGCTCTACTGGGCCCTGTCGGGCTCTGTCGGGCTCTGTCGGGCTCTGTCGGGCTTTACTGGGCCCTGTCGGGCTCTGTCGGGCCCTGTCGGGCCCTGTCGGGCTCTGTCGGGCTCTGTCGGGCCCTGTCGGGCTCTGTCGGACCCTGTCGGGCCCTGTCGGGCTCTGTCGCGCTCTGTCGGGCTCTGTCGGGCTCTACTGGGCCCTGTCGGGCTCTGTCGGGCTCTGTCGGGCTCTGTCGGGCTCTACTGGGCCCTGTCGGGCCCTGTCGGGCTCTGTCGGGCTCTGTAGGGCTCTGTCAGGCCCTGTCGGGCCTGTCGGGCCCTGTCGGGCTCTGTCGGGCTCTACTGGGCTCTACTGGGCTCTGTCGGGCTCTGTCGGGCCCTGTCGGGCTCTGTCGGGCTCTACTGTGCTCTGTCGGGCTCTACTGGGCTCTACTGGGCCCTGTCGGGCTCTGTCGGGCCCTGTCGGACCCTGTCGGGCTCTGTCGGGCTCTGTCGGGCTCTGTCGGGCTCTGTCGGGCCCTGTCGGGCTCTGTCGGGCTCTGTCGGGCTCTACTGGGCTCTGTCGGGCTCTGTCGGGCTCTGTCGGGCTCTGTCGGGCCCTGTCGGGCTCTGTCGGGCTCTGTCGGGCTCTACTGGGCTCTGTCGGGCTCTGTCGGGTTCTGTCGGGCTCTGTCGGGCTCTGTCGGGCTCTGTCGGGCTCTACTGGGCTCTACTGGTCTCTGTCGGGCTCTGTCGGGCTCTACTGGGCCCTGTCGGGCCCTGTCGGGCTCTGTCGGGCTCTGTCGGGCTCTGTCGGGCTCTACTGGGCCCTGTCGGGCTCTGTCGGGCTCTGTCGGGCTCTGTCGGGCTCTGTCGAGCTCTACTGTGCTCTACTGTTCCCTGTCGGGCCCTGTCGGGCCCTGTCGGGCTCTGTCGGGCTCTGTCGGGCTCTACTGGGCCCTGTCGGGCCCTGTCGGGCCCTGTCGGGCTCTGTCGGGCTCTGTCGGGCTCTGTCGGGCTCTACTGGGCCCTGTCGGGCCCTGTCGGGCCCTGTCGGGCTCTGTCGGGCTCTGTCGGGCTCTGTCGGGCTCTACTGGGCTCTGTCGGGCTCTGTCGGGCTCTGTCGGGCTCTGTCGGGCTCTACTGGGCTCTGTCGGGCCCTGTCGGGCCCTGTCGGGCTCTGTCGGGCTCTGTCGGGCTCTGTCGGGCTCTACTGGGCTCTGTCGGGCCCTGTCGGGCCCTGTCGGGCTCTGTCGGGCTCTGTCGGGCTCTGTCGGGCTGTGTCGGGCTCTGTCGGGCTCTGTCGGGCTCTACTGGGCTCTACTGTTCCCTGTCGGGCCCTGTCGGGCCCTGTCGGGCCCTGTCGGGCTCTGTCGGGCTCTGTCGGGCTCTGTCGGGCTCTGTCGGGCTCTACTGGGCTCTGTCGGGCTCTACTGGGCCCTGTCGGGCTCTACTGGGCTCTACTGGGCACTGTCGGGCCCTGTTGGGCTCTGTCGGGTTCTGTCGGGCTCTGTCGGGCTCTGTCGGGCTCTGTCGGGCTCTACTGGACTCTACTGGGCCCTGTCCGGCTCTGTCGGGCTCTGTCGGGCCCTGTCGGGCTCTGTCGGGCCCTGTCGGGACCTGTCGGGCTCTGTCGGGCTCTGTCGGGCTCTACTGGGCCCTGTCGGGCTCTGTCGGGCTCTGTCGGGCTCTGTCGGGCTTTACTGGGCCCTGTCGGGCTCTGTCGGGCCCTGTCGGGCCCTGTCGGGCTCTGTCGGGCTCTGTCGGGCCCTGTCGGGCTCTGTCGGACCCTGTCGGGCCCTGTCGGGCTCTGTCGGGCTCTGTCGGGCTCTGTCGGGCTCTGTCGGGCTCTACTGGGCCCTGTCGGGCTCTGTCGGGCCCTGTCGGGCCCTGTCGGGCTCTGTCGGGCTCTGTCGGGCTCTGTCGGGCTCTACTGGGCTCTGTCGGGCCCTGTCGGGCCCTGTCGGGCTCTGTCGGGCCCTGTCGGGCCCTGTCGGGCCCTGTCGGGCCCTGTCGGGCTCTGTCGGGCTCTGTCGGGCTCTGTCGGGCTCTACTGGGCTCTGTCGGCCTCTGTCGGGTTCTGTCGGGCTCTGTCGGGCTCTGTCGGGCTCTGTCGGGCCCTACTGGGCTCTGTCGGGCCCTGTTGGGCCCTGTCGGGCTCTGTCGGGCTCTGTCGGGCCCTGTCGGGCCCTGTCGGGCTCTGTCGGGCTCTGTCGGGCTCTACTGGGCCCTGTCGGGCCCTGTCGGGCTCTGTCGGGCTCTGTCGGGCCCTGTCGGGGTCTGTCGGGCCCTGTCGGGCCCTGTCGGGCTCTGTCGGGCTCTGTCGGGCTCTACTGGGCCCTGTCGGGCTCTGTCGGGCTCTGTCGGGCCCTGTCGGGCCCTGTCGGGCTCTGTCGGGCCCTGTCGGGCTCTGTCGGGATCTACTGGGCTCTGTCGGGCTCTGTCGGGCTCTGTCGGGCTCTGACGGGCTCTACTGGGCCCTGTCGGGCTCTGTCGGGCTCTGTCGGGCCCTGTCGGGCTCTGTCGGGCTCTGTCGGGCTCTGTCGGGCCCTGTCGGGCTCTGTCAGGCCCTGTCGGGCTCTGTCGGGCTCTGTCGGGCCCTGTCGGGCTCTCTCGGGCTCTGTCGGGCTCTGTCGGGCTCTGTCGGGCTCTACTGGGCCCTGTCGGGCTCTGTCGGGCTCTGTCGGGCTCTGTCGGGCTCTGTCGGGCCCTGTCGGGCTCTGTCGGGCTCTACTGGGCCCTGTCGGGCCCTGTCGGGCTCTGTCGGGCTCTGTCGGGCTCTGTCGGGCCCTGTCGGGCTCTGTCGGGCTCTGTCGGGCTCTACTGGGCCCTGTCGGGCTCTGTCGGGTTCTGTCGGGCCCTGTCGGGCTCTGTCGGACTCTGTCGGGCTCTGTCGGGCTCTACTGGGCCCTGTCGGGTTCTGTCGGGCTCTGTCGGGCTCTGTCGGGCTCTGTCGGGCCCTGTCGGGCTCTGTCGGGCTCTACTGGGCCCTGTCGGGCTCTGTCGGGCTCTGTCGGGCTCTGTCGGGCCCTGTCGGGCTCTGTCGGGCTCTGTCGGGCTCTGTCGGGCTCTACTGGGCCCTGTCGGGCTCTGTCGGGCTCTGTCGGGCTCTGTCGGGCTCTGACGGGTTCTGTCGGGCTCTGTCGGGCTCTGTCGGGCTCTACTGGGCCCTGTCGGGCCCTGTCGGGCTCTGTCGGGCCCTGTCGGGCCCTGTCGGGCTCTGTCGGGCTCTGTCGGGCTCTACTGGGCTCTGTCGGGCCCTGTCCGGCCCTGTCGGGCTCTGTCGGGCCCTGTCGGGCCCTGTCGGGCCCTGTCGGGCTCTGTCGGGCTCTGTCGGGCTCTACTGGGCCCTGTCGGGCCCTGTCGGGCCCTGTCGGGCTCTGTCGGGCCCTGTCGGGCTCTGTCGGGCTCTGTCGGGGCCTGTCGGGCTCTGTCGGGCTCTGTCGGGCTCTGTCGGGCTCTGTCGGTCTCTACTGGGCCCTGTCGGGCTCTGTCGGGCTCTGTCGGGCCCTGTCGGGCTCTGTCGGGCCCTGTCGGGCTCTGTCGGTTTCTGTCGGGCTCTGTCGGGCTCTGTCGGGCTCTACTGGGCCCTGTCGGGCCCTGTCGGGCCCTGTCGGGCTCTGTCGGGCTCTGTCGGGCTCTGTCGGGCTCCACTGGACTCTGTCGGGCTCTGTCGGGTTCTGTCGGGCTCTGTCGGGCTCTGTCGGGCTCTACTGGGCTCTGTCGGGCCCTGTCGGGCCCTGTCGGGCTCTGTCGGGCCCTGTCGGGCCCTGTCGGGCCATGTCGGGCTCTGTCGGGCCCTGTCGGGCTCTGTCGGGCTCTGTCGGGCTCTTTCGGGCTCTACTGGGCTCTGTCGGGCCCTGTCGGGCCCTGTCGGGCCCTGTCGGGCTCTGACGGGCTCTGTCGAGCCCTGTCGGGCCCTGTCGGGCTCTGTCGGGCTCTGTCGGGCTCTGTCGGGCTCTACTGGGCCCTGTCGGGCTCTGTCGGGCTCTGTCGGGCTCTGTCGGGCCCTGTCGGGCTCTGTCTGGCTCTACTGGGCTCTGTCGGGCTCTGTCGGGCTCTGTCGGGCCCTGTCGGGCTCTGTCGGGCTCTGTCGGGCCCTGTCGGGCCCTGTCGGGCTCTGTCGGGCTCTGTCGGGCCCTGTCGGGCCCTGTCGGGCTCTGTCGGGCCCTGTCGGGCCCTGTCGGGCTCTGTCGGGCTCTGTCGGGCTCTACTGGGCCCTGTCGGGCCCTGTCGGGCTCTGTCGGGCCCTGTCGGGCCCTGTCGGGCTCTGTCGGGCTCTGTCGGGCCCTGTCGGGCTCTGTCGGGCTCTGTCGGGGCCTGTCGGGCTCTGTCGGGCTCTGTCGGGCTCTGTCGGGCTCTGTCGGGCTCTACTGGGCCCTGTCGGGCTCTGTCAGGCTCTGTCGGGCCCTGTCGGGCTCTGTCGGGCTCTGTCGGGCTCTGTCGGGCTCTGTCGGGCTCTACTGGGCTCTACTGGGCCCTGTCGGGCTCTGTCGGGCTCTGTCAGGCTCTGTCGGGCTCTGTCGGGCTCTACTGGGCTCTGTCGGGCTCTGTCGGGCTCTGTCGGGCTCTGTCGGGCTCTGTCGGGCCCTGTCGGGCTCTGTCGGGCTCTGTCGGGCTCTGTCGGGCCCTGTCGGGCCCTGTCGGGCTCTGTCGGGCTCTGTCGGGTTCTGTCGGGCTCTGTCGGGCTCTGTCGGGCTCTACTGGGCCCTGTCGGGCCCTCTCGGGCTCTGTCGGGCTCTGTCGGGCTCTGTCGGGCTCTACTGGGCCCTGTCGGGCCCTGTCGGGCCCTGTCGGGCTCTGTCGGGCTCTGTCGGGCTCTGTCGGGCTCTACTGGGCTCTGTCGGGCTCTACCTGGCTCTGTCGGCCTCTGTCGGGTTCTGTCGGGCTCTGTCGGGCTCTGTCGGGCTCTGTCGGGCTCTACTGGGCCCTGTCGGGCTCTGTCGGGCTCTGTCGGGCTCTGTCGGGCTCTACTGGGCTCTGTCGGGCTCTGTCGGGCTCTGTCGGGCTCTACTGGGCTAAACTGGGCTCTGTCGGGCCCTGTCGGGCTCTGTCGGGCTCTGTCGGGCCCTGTCGGGCCCTGTCGGGCTCTACTGGGCTCTACTGTTCCCTGTCGGGCCCTGTCGGGCCCTGTCGGGCCCTGTCGGGCTCTGTCGGGCTCTGTCGGGCTCTGTCGGGCTCTACTGGGCTCTGTCGGGCTCTACTGGGCTCTGTCGGGCTCTGTCGGGCTCTGTCGGGCTCTACTTGGCTAAACTGGGCCCTGTCGGGCCCTGTCGGGCTCTGTCGGGCTCTGTAGGGCTCTGTCAGGCCCTGTCGGGCCTGTCGGGCCCTGTCGGGCTCTGTCGGGCTCTACTGGGCTCTACTGGGCTCTGTCGGGCTCTGTCGGGCCCTGTCGGGCTCTGTCGGGCTCTACTGTGCTCTGTCGGGCTCTACTGGGCTCTACTGGGCCCTGTCGGGCTCTGTCGGGCCCTGTCGGACCCTGTCGGGCTCTGTCGGGATCTGTCGGGCTCTGTCGGGCTCTGTCGGGCCCTGTCGGGCTCTGTCGGGCTCTGTCGGGCTCTACTGGGCTCTGTCGGGCCCTGTCGGGCCCTGTCGGGCTCTGTCGGGCTCTGTCGGGCTCTGTCGGGCTCTACTGGGCTCTGTCGGGCTCTGTCGGGTTCTGTCGGGCTCTGTCGGGCTCTGTCGGGCTCTGTCGGGCTCTACTGGGCTCTACTGGTCTCTGTCGGGCTCTGTCGGGCTCTACTGGGCCCTGTCGGGCCCTGTCGGGCTCTGTCGGGCTCTGTCGGGCTCTGTCGGGCTCTACTGGGCCCTGTCGGGCTCTCTCGGGCTCTGTCGGGCTCTGTCGGGCTCTACTGGGCTCTACTGTTCCCTGTCGGGCCCTGTCGGGCCCTGTCGGGCTCTGTCGGGCTCTGTCGGGCTCTACTGGGCCCTGTCGGGCCCTGTCGGGCCCTGTCGGGCTCTGTCGGGCTCTGTCGGGCTCTGTCGGGCTCTACTGGGCCCTGTCGGGCGCTGTCGGGCCCTGTCGGGCTCTGTCGGGCTCTGTCGGGCTCTGTCGGGCTCTACTGGGCTCTGTCGGGCTCTGTCGGGCTCTGTCGGGCTCTGTCGGGCTCTACTGGGCTCTGTCGGGCCCTGTCGGGCCCTGTCGGGCTCTGTCGGGCTCTGTCGGGCTCTGTCGGGCTCTACTGGGCTCTGTCGGGCCCTGTCGGGCCCTGTCGGGCTCTGTCGGGCTCTGTCGGGCTCTGTCGGGCTGTGTCGGGCTCTGTCGGGCTCTACTGGGCTCTACTGTTCCCTGTCGGGCCCTGTCGGGCCCTGTCGGGCCCTGTTGGGCTCTGTCGGGCTCTGTCGGGCTCTGTCGGGCTCTGTCGGGCTCTACTGGGCTCTGTCGGGCTCTACTGGGCCCTGTCGGGCTCTACTGGGCTCTACTGGGCCCTGTCGGGCTCTGTCGGGCCCTGTCGGGCTCTGTCGGGCCCTGTTGGGACCTGTCGGGCTCTGTCGGGCCCTGTCGGGCTCTACTGGGCCCTGTCGGGCTCTGTCGGGCTCTGTCGGGCTCTGTCGGGCTTTACTGGGCCCTGTCGGGCTCTGTCGGGCTCTGTCGGGCCCTGTCGGGCTCTGTCGGACCCTGTCGGGCCCTGTCGGGCTCTTTCGGGCTCTGTCGGGCTCTGTCGGGCTCTGTCGGGCTCTACTGGGCCCTGTCGGGCTCTGTCGGGCTCTGTCGGGCCCTGTCGGGCTCTGTCGGGCTCTGTCGGGCTCTGTCGGGCTCTACTGGGCTCTGTCGGCCTCTGTCGGGTTCTGTCGGGCTCTGTCGGGCTCTGTCGGGCTCTGTCGGGCCCTACTGGGCTCTGTCGGGCCCTGTTGGGCCCTGTCGGGCTCTGTCGGGCTCTGTCGGGCCCTGTCGGGCCCTGTCGGGCTCTGTCGGGCTCTGTCGGGCTCTACTGGGCCCTGTCGGGCCCTGTCGGGCTCTGTCGGGCTCTGTCGGGCCCTGTCGGGCTCTGTCGGGCTCTGTCGGGCTCTACTGGGCCCTGTCGGGCTCTGTCGGGCTCTGTCGGACCCTGTCGGGCCCTGTCGGGCTCTGTCGGGCCCTGTCGGGCTCTGTCGGGATCTACTGGGCTCTGTCGGGCTCTGTCGGGCTCTGTCGGGCTCTGTCGGGCTCTGACGGGCTCTACTGGGCCCTGTCGGGCTCTGTCGGGCTCTGTCGGGCCCTGTCGGGCTCTGTCGGGCTCTGTCGGGCTCTGTCGGGCCCTGTCGGGCCATGTCGGGCTCTGTCGGGCCCTGTCGGGCTCTGTCGGGCTCTGTCGGGCTCTTTCGGGCTCTACTGGGCTCTGTCGGGCCCTGTCGGGCCCTGTCGGGCCCTGTCGGGCTCTGACGGGCTCTGTCGAGCCCTGTCGGGCCCTGTCGGGCTCTGTCGGGCTCTGTCGGGCTCTGTCGGGCTCTACTGGGCCCTGTCGGGCTCTGTCGGGCTCTGTCGGGCTCTGTCGGGCCCTGTCGGGCTCTGTCTGGCTCTACTGGGCTCTGTCGGGCCCTGTCGGGCCCTGTCGGGCCCTGTCGGGCTCTGTCGGGCTCTGTCGGGCCCTGTCGGGCCCTGTCGGGCTCTGTCGGGCTCTGTCGGGCCCTGTCGGGCCCTGTCGGGCTCTGTCGGGCCCTGTCGGGCCCTGTCGGGCTCTGTCGGGCTCTGTCGGGCTCTACTGGGCCCTGTCGGGCCCTGTCGGGCTCTGTCGGGCCCTGTCGGGCCCTGTCGGGCTCTGTCGGGCTCTGTCGGGCCCTGTCGGGCTCTGTCGGGCTCTGTCGGGGCCTGTCGGGCTCTGTCGGGCTCTGTCGGGCTCTGTCGGGCCCTGTCGGGCTCTGTCGGGCTCTGTCGGGCCCTGTCGGGCTCTGTCGGACCCTGTCGGGCCCTGTCGGGCTCTTTCGGGCTCTGTCGGGCTCTGTCGGGCTCTGTCGGGCTCTACTGGGCCCTGTCGGGCTCTGTCGGGCTCTGTCAGGCTCTGTCGGGCTCTGTCGGGCTCTACTGGGCTCTGTCGGGCTCTGTCGGGCTCTGTCGGGCTCTGTCGGGCCCTGTCGGGCTCTGTCGGGCTCTGTCGGGCTCTGTCGGGCCCTGTCGGGCCCTGTCGGGCTCTGTCGGGCTCTGTCGGGTTCTGTCGGGCTCTGTCGGGCTCTGTCGGGCTCTACTGGGCCCTGTCGGGCCCTCTCGGGCTCTGTCGGGCTCTGTCGGGCTCTGTCGGGCTCTACTGGGCCCTGTCGGGCCCTGTCGGGCCCTGTCGGGCTCTGTCGGGCTCTGTCGGGCTCTGTCGGGCTCTACTGGGCTCTGTCGGGCTCTACTGGGCTCTGTCGGCCTCTGTCGGGTTCTGTCGGGCTCTGTCGGGCTCTGTCGGGCTCTGTCGGGCTCTACTGGGCCCTGTCGGGCTCTGTCGGGCTCTGTCGGGCTCTGTCGGGCTCTACTGGGCTCTGTCGGGCTCTGTCGGGCTCTGTCGGGCTCTACTGGGCTAAACTGGGCTCTGTCGGGCCCTGTCGGGCTCTGTCGGGCTCTGTCGGGCCCTGTCGGGCCCTGTCGGGCTCTACTGGGCTCTACTGTTCCCTGTCGGGCCCTGTCGGGCCCTGTCGGGCCCTGTCGGGCTCTGTCGGGCTCTGTCGGGCTCTGTCGGGCTCTACTGGGCTCTGTCGGGCTCTACTGGGCTCTGTCGGGCTCTGTCGGGCTCTGTCGGGCTCTACTTGGCTAAACTGGGCCCTGTCGGGCCCTGTCGGGCTCTGTCGGGCTCTGTAGGGCTCTGTCAGGCCCTGTCGGGCCTGTCGGGCCCTGTCGGGCTCTGTCGGGCTCTACTGGGCTCTACTGGGCTCTGTCGGGCTCTGTCGGGCCCTGTCGGGCTCTGTCGGGCTCTACTGTGCTCTGTCGGGCTCTACTGGGCTCTACTGGGCCCTGTCGGGCTCTGTCGGGCCCTGTCGGACCCTGTCGGGCTCTGTCGGGATCTGTCGGGCTCTGTCGGGCTCTGTCGGGCCCTGTCGGGCTCTGTCGGGCTCTGTCGGGCTCTACTGGGCTCTGTCGGGCCCTGTCGGGCCCTGTCGGGCTCTGTCGGGCTCTGTCGGGCTCTGTCGGGCTCTACTGGGCTCTGTCGGGCTCTGTCGGGTTCTGTCGGGCTCTGTCGGGCTCTGTCGGGCTCTGTCGGGCTCTACTGGGCTCTACTGGTCTCTGTCGGGCTCTGTCGGGCTCTACTGGGCCCTGTCGGGCCCTGTCGGGCTCTGTCGGGCTCTGTCGGGCTCTGTCGGGCTCTACTGGGCCCTGTCGGGCTCTCTCGGGCTCTGTCGGGCTCTGTCGGGCTCTACTGGGCTCTACTGTTCCCTGTCGGGCCCTGTCGGGCCCTGTCGGGCTCTGTCGGGCTCTGTCGGGCTCTACTGGGCCCTGTCGGGCCCTGTCGGGCCCTGTCGGGCTCTGTCGGGCTCTGTCGGGCTCTGTCGGGCTCTACTGGGCCCTGTCGGGCGCTGTCGGGCCCTGTCGGGCTCTGTCGGGCTCTGTCGGGCTCTGTCGGGCTCTACTGGGCTCTGTCGGGCTCTGTCGGGCTCTGTCGGGCTCTACTGGGCTCTGTCGGGCCCTGTCGGGCCCTGTCGGGCTCTGTCGGGCTCTGTCGGGCTCTGTCGGGCTCTACTGGGCTCTGTCGGGCCCTGTCGGGCCCTGTCGGGCTCTGTCGGGCTCTGTCGGGCTCTGTCGGGCTGTGTCGGGCTCTGTCGGGCTCTACTGGGCTCTACTGTTCCCTGTCGGGCCCTGTCGGGCCCTGTCGGGCCCTGTTGGGCTCTGTCGGGCTCTGTCGGGCTCTGTCGGGCTCTTCTGGGCTCTGTCGGGCTCTACTGGGCCCTGTCGGGCTCTACTGGGCTCTACTGGGCCCTGTCGGGCTCTGTCGGGCCCTGTCGGGCTCTGTCGGGCCCTGTTGGGACCTGTCGGGCTCTGTCGGGCCCTGTCGGGCTCTACTGGGCCCTGTCGGGCTCTGTCGGGCTCTGTCGGGCTCTGTCGGGCTTTACTGGGCCCTGTCGGGCTCTGTCGGGCTCTGTCGGGCCCTGTCGGGCTCTGTCGGACCCTGTCGGGCCCTGTCGGGCTCTTTCGGGCTCTGTCGGGCTCTGTCGGGCTCTGTCGGGCTCTACTGGGCCCTGTCGGGCTCTGTCGGGCTCTGTCGGGCCCTGTCGGGCTCTGTCGGGCTCTGTCGGGCTCTGTCGGGCTCTACTGGGCTCTGTCGGCCTCTGTCGGGTTCTGTCGGGCTCTGTCGGGCTCTGTCGGGCTCTGTCGGGCCCTACTGGGCTCTGTCGGGCCCTGTTGGGCCCTGTCGGGCTCTGTCGGGCTCTGTCGGGCCCTGTCGGGCCCTGTCGGGCTCTGTCGGGCTCTGTCGGGCTCTACTGGGCCCTGTCGGGCCCTGTCGGGCTCTGTCGGGCTCTGTCGGGCTCTGTCGGGCCCTGTCGGGCTCTGTCGGGCCCTGTCGGGCCCTGTCGGGCTCTGTCGGGCTCTGTCGGGCTCTACTGGGCCCTGTCGGGCTCTGTCGGACTCTGTCGGGCCCTGTCGGGCCCTGTCGGGCTCTGTCGGGCCCTGTCGGGCTCTGTCGGGCTCTGTCGGGCTCTGTCGGGATCTACTGGGCTCTGTCGGGCTCTGTCGGGCTCTGTCGGGCTCTGACGGGCTCTACTGGGCCCTGTCGGGCTCTGTCGGGCTCTGTCGGGCCCTGTCGGGCTCTGTCGGGCTCTGTCGGGCTCTGTCGGGCCCTGTCGGGCTCTGTCAGGCCCTGTCGGGCCCTGTCGGGCTCTGTCGGGCTCTGTCGGGCCCTGTCGGGCTCTCTCAGGCTCTGTCGGGCTCTGTCGGGCTCTGTCGGGCTCTACTGGGCCCTGTCGGGCTCTGTCGGGCTCTGTCGGGCTCTGTCGGGCTCTGTCGGGCCCTGTCGGGCTCTGTCGGGCTCTACTGGGCCCTGTCGGGCCCTGTCGGGCTCTGTCGGGCTCTGTCGGGCTCTGTCGGGCCCTGTCGGGCTCTGTCGGGCTCTGTCGGGCTCTACTGGGCCCTGTCGGGCTCTGTCGGGTTCTGTCGGGCCCTGTCGGGCTCTGTCGGACTCTGTCGGGCTCTGTCGGGCTCTACTGGGCCCTGTCGGGTTCTGTCGGGCTCTGTCAAGCTCTGTCGGGCCCTGTCGGGCTCTGTCGGGCTCTACTGGGCCCTGTCGGGCTCTGTCGGGCTCTGTCGGGCTCTGTCGGGCCCTGTCGGGCTCTGTCGGGCTCTGTCGGGCTCTGTCGGGCTCTACTGGGCCCTGTCGGGCTCTGTCGGGCTCTGTCGGGCTCTGTCGGGCTCTGTCGGGCTCTGTCGGGCCCTGTCGGGCTCTGTCGGGCTCTGTCGGGCCCTGTCGGGCTCTGTCGGGCTCTGTCGGGCTCTGTCGGGCTCTACTGGGCTCTGTCGGGCCCTGTCCGGCCCTGTCGGGCTCTGTCGGGCCCTGTCGGGCCCTGTCGGGCCCTGTCGGGCTCTGTCGGGCTCTGTCGGGCTCTACTGGGCCCTGTCGGGCCCTGTCGGGCCCTGTCGGGCTCTGTCGGGCCCTGTCGGGCTCTGTCGGGCTCTGTCGGGCCCTGTCGGGCTCTGTCGGGCTCTGTCGGGCTCTGTCGGGCTCTGTCAGGCTCTGTCGGGCTCTGTCGGGCTCTACTGGGCTCTGTCGGGCCCTGTCGGGCCCTGTCGGGCTCTGTTGGGCCCTGTCGGGCTCTGTCGGGCTCTGTCGGGCCCTGTCGGGCCCTGTCGGACTCTGTCGGGCTCTGTCGGGCTCTGTCGGGCTCTACTGGGCCCTGTCGGTCCCTGTCGGGCCCTGTCGGGCTCTGTCGGGCTCTACTGGGCCCTGTCGGGCCCTGTCGGGCCCTGTCGGGCTCTGTCGGGCTCTGTCGGGCTCTGTCGGGCTCTACTGGGCTCTGTCGGGCCCTGTCGGGCCCTGTCGGGCCCTGTCGGGCTCTGTCGGGCTCTGTCGGGCTCTGTCGGGCTGTGTCGGGCTCTGTCGGGCTCTACTGGGCTCTACTGTTCCCTGTCGGGCCCTGTCGGGCCCTGTCGGGCCCTGTTGGGCTCTGTCGGGCTCTGTCGGGCTCTGTCGGGCTCTGTCGGGCTCTACTGGGCTCTGTCGGGCTCTACTGGGCCCTGTCGGGCTCTACTGGGCTCTACTGGGCCCTGTCGGGCTCTGTCGGGCCCTGTCGGGCTCTGTCGGACTCTGTCGGGCTCTGTCGGGCCCTGTTGGGACCTGTCGGGCTCTGTCGGGCCCTGTCGGGCTCTACTGGGCCCTGTCGGGCTCTGTCGGGCTCTGTCGGGCTCTGTCGGGCTTTACTGGGCCCTGTCGGGCTCTGTCGGGCTCTGTCGGGCCCTGTCGGGCTCTGTCGGACCCTGTCGGGCCCTGTCGGGCTCTTTCGGGCTCTGTCGGGCTCTGTCGGGCTCTGTCGGGCTCTACTGGGCCCTGTCGGGCTCTGTCGGGCTCTGTCGGGCCCTGTCGGGCTCTGTCGGGCTCTGTCGGGCTCTGTCGGGCTCTACTGGGCTCTGTCGGCCTCTGTCGGGTTCTGTCGGGCTCTGTCGGGCTCTGTCGGGCTCTGTCGGGCCCTACTGGGCTCTGTCGGGCCCTGTTGGGCCCTGTCGGGCTCTGTCGGGCTCTGTCGGGCCCTGTCGGGCCCTGTCGGGCTCTGTCGGGCTCTGTCGGGCTCTACTGGGCCCTGTCGGGCCCTGTCGGGCTCTGTCGGGCTCTGTCGGGCTCTGTCGGGCCCTGTCGGGCTCTGTCGGGCCCTGTCGGGCCCTGTCGGGCTCTGTCGGGCTCTGTCGGGCTCTACTGGGCCCTGTCGGGCTCTGTCGGACTCTGTCGGGCCCTGTCGGGCCCTGTCGGGCTCTGTCGGGCCCTGTCGGGCTCTGTCGGGCTCTGTCGGGCTCTGTCGGGATCTACTGGGCTCTGTCGGGCTCTGTCGGGCTCTGTCGGGCTCTGACGGGCTCTACTGGGCCCTGTCGGGCTCTGTCGGGCTCTGTCGGGCCCTGTCGGGCTCTGTCGGGCTCTGTCGGGCTCTGTCGGGCCCTGTCGGGCTCTGTCAGGCCCTGTCGGGCCCTGTCGGGCTCTGTCGGGCTCTGTCGGGCCCTGTCGGGCTCTCTCAGGCTCTGTCGGGCTCTGTCGGGCTCTGTCGGGCTCTACTGGGCCCTGTCGGGCTCTGTCGGGCTCTGTCGGGCTCTGTCGGGCTCTGTCGGGCCCTGTCGGGCTCTGTCGGGCTCTACTGGGCCCTGTCGGGCCCTGTCGGGCTCTGTCGGGCTCTGTCGGGCTCTGTCGGGCCCTGTCGGGCTCTGTCGGGCTCTGTCGGGCTCTACTGGGCCCTGTCGGGCTCTGTCGGGTTCTGTCGGGCCCTGTCGGGCTCTGTCGGACTCTGTCGGGCTCTGTCGGGCTCTACTGGGCCCTGTCGGGTTCTGTCGGGCTCTGTCGGGCTCTGTCGGGCCCTGTCGGGCTCTGTCGGGCTCTACTGGGCCCTGTCGGGCTCTGTCGGGCTCTGTCGGGCCCTGTCGGGCCCTGTCGGGCTCTGTCGGGCTCTGTCGGGCTCTGTCGGGCTCTACTGGGCCCTGTCGGGCTCTGTCGGGCTCTGTCGGGCTCTGTCGGGCTCTGTCGGGCTCTGTCGGGCTCTGTCGGGCCCTGTCGGGCTCTGTCGGGCTCTGTCGGGCCCTGTCGGGCTCTGTCGGGCTCTGTCGGGCTCTGTCGGGCTCTACTGGGCTCTGTCGGGCCCTGTCCGGCCCTGTCGGGCTCTGTCGGGCCCTGTCGGGCCCTGTCGGGCCCTGTCGGGCTCTGTCGGGCTCTGTCGGGCTCTACTGGGCCCTGTCGGGCCCTGTCGGGCCCTGTCGGGCTCTGTCGGGCCCTGTCGGGCTCTGTCGGGCTCTGTCGGGCCCTGTCGGGCTCTGTCGGGCTCTGTCGGGCTCTGTCGGGCTCTGTCGGGCTCTGTCGGGCTCTACTGGGCTCTGTCGGGCCCTGTCGGGCCCTGTCGGGCTCTGTTGGGCCCTGTCGGGCTCTGTCGGGCTCTGTCGGGCCCTGTCGGGCCCTGTCGGACTCTGTCGGGCTCTGTCGGGCTCTGTCGGGCTCTACTGGGCCCTGTCGGTCCCTGTCGGGCCCTGTCGGGCTCTGTCGGGCTCTACTGGGCCCTGTCGGGCCCTGTCGGGCCCTGTCGGGCTCTGTCGGGCTCTGTCGGGCTCTGTCGGGCTCTACTGGGCTCTGTCGGGCCCTGTCGGGCCCTGTCGGGCCCTGTCGGGCTCTGTCGGGCTCTGTCGGGCTCTGTCGGCCTGTGTCGGGCTCTGTCGGGCTCTGTCGGGCTCTACTGGGCTCTACTGTTCCCTGTCGGGCCCTGTCGGGCCCTGTCGGGCCCTGTCGGGCTCTGTCGGGCTCTGTCGGGCTCTGTCGGGCTCTACTGGGCTCTGTCGGGCTCTACTGGGCCCTGTCGGGCTCTACTGGGCTCTACTGGGCCCTGTCGGGCCCTGTCGGGCTCTGTCGGGTTCTGTCGGGCTCTGTCGGGCTCTGTCGGGCTCTGTCGGGCTCTACTGGACTCTACTGGGCCCTGTCGGGCCCTGTCGGGCTCTGTCGGGCCCTGTCGGGCTCTGTCGGGCCCTGTCGGGCTCTGTCGGGCTCTGTCGGGACCTGTCGGGCTCTGTCGGGCTCTACTGGGCCCTGTCGGGCCCTGTCGGGCCCTGTCGGGCTCTGTCGGGCTCTGTCGGGCTCTGTCGGGCTCTACTTGGCTCTACTGTTCCCTGTCGGGCCCTGTCGGGCCCTGTCGAGCCCTGTCGGGCTCTGTCGGGCTCTGTCGGGCCCTGTCGGGCCCTGTCGGGCCCTGTCGGGCTCTGTCGGGCTCTACTGGGCCCTGTCGGGCCCTGTCGGGCTCTGTCGGGCTCTGTCGGGCTCTATCGGGCTCTGTCGGGCTCTACTGGGCTCTACTGTTCCCTGTCGGACCCTGTCGGGCCCTGTCGGGCCCTGTCGGGCTCTGTCGGGCTCTGTCGTGCTCTGTCGGGCTCTGTCGGGCTCTCCTGGGCCCTGTCGGGCTCTGTTGGGCTCTGTCGGGCTCTGTCGGGCTCTACTGGGCCCTGTCGGGCCCTGTCGGGCCCTATCGGGCTCTGTCGGGCTCTACTGGGCCCTGTCGGGCCCTGTCGGGCCCTGTCGGGCTCTGTCGGGCTCTGTCGGGCTCTACTGGGTCCTGTCGGGCTCTGTCGGGTTCTGTCGGGCCCTGTCGGGCTCTGTCGGGCTCTGTCGGGCTCTGTCGGGCTCTGTCGGGCTCTACTGGGCTCTACTGTTCCCTGTCGGGCCCTGTCGGGCTCTGTCGGGCTCTGTCGGGCTCTGTCGGGCTCTGCCGGGCTCTGTCGGGCTCTACTGGGCTCTGTCGGGCTCTACTGGGCTCTACTGGGCCCTGTCGGGCTCTATCGGCCTCTGTCGGGCTCTGTCGGGCTCTACTGGGCTCTGTCGGGCTCTGTCGGGCTCTGTCGGGCTCTACTGGGCTAAACTGGGCTCTGTCGGGCCCTGTCGGGCTCTGTCGGGCTCTGTCGGGCCCTGTCGGGCCCTGTCGGGCTCTACTGGGCTCTACTGTTCCCTGTCGGGCCCTGTCGGGCCCTGTCGGGCCCTGTCGGGCTCTGTCGGGCTCTGTCGGGCTCTGTCGGGCTCTACTGGGCTCTGTCGGGCTCTACTGGGCTCTGTCGGGCTCTGTCGGGCTCTGTCGGGCTCTACTTGGCTAAACTGGGCCCTGTCGGGCCCTGTCGGGCCCTGTCGGGCTCTGTCGGGCTCTGTAGGGCTCTGTCAGGCCCTGTCGGGCCTGTCGGGCCCTGTCGGGCTCTGTCGGGCTCTACTGGGCTCTGTCGGGCTCTGTCGGGCTCTGTCGGGCCCTGTCGGGCTCTGTCGGGCTCTACTGTGCTCTGTCGGGCTCTACTGGGCTCTACTGGGCCCTGTCGGGCTCTGTCGGGCCCTGTCGGACCCTGTCGGGCTCTGTCGGGATCTGTCGGGCTCTGTCGGGCTCTGTCGGGCCCTGTCGGGCTCTGTCGGGCTCTGTCGGGCTCTACTGGGCTCTGTCGGGCTCTGTCGGGTTCTGTCGGGCCCTGTCGGGCCCTGTCGGGCTCTGTCGGGCTCTGTCGGGCTCTACTGGGCTCTGTCGGGCTCTGTCGGGTTCTGTCGGGCTCTGTCGGGCTCTGTCGGGCTCTGTCGGGCTCTACTGGGCCCTGTCGGGCTCTGTCGGGCTCTGTCGGGCTCTGTCGGGCTCTACTGGGCTCTACTGTTCCCTGTCGGGCCCTGTCGGGCCCTGTCGGGCTCTGTCGGGCTCTGTCGGGCTCTACTGGGCCCTGTCGGGCCCTGTCGGGCCCTGTCAGGCTCTGTCGGGCTCTGTCGGGCTCTGTCGGGCTCTACTGGGCCCTGTCGGGCCCTGTCGGGCCCTGTCGGGCCCTGTCGGGCTCTGTCGGGCTCTGTCGGGCTCTGTCGGGCTCTACTGGGCTCTGTCGGGCTCTGTCGGGCTCTGTCGGGCTCTGTCGGGCTCTACTGGGCTCTGTCGGGCTCTGTCGGGCTCTACTGGGCCCTGTCGGGCCCTGTCGGGCCCTGTCGGGCTCTGTCGGGCTCTGTCGGGCTCTGTCGGGCTCTACTGGGCTCTACTGTTGCCTGTCGGACCCTGTCGGGCTCTGTCGGGCTCTGTCGGACTCTACCGGGCTCTGTCGGGCTCTACTGGGCTCTACTGGCCCTGTCGGGCTCTGTCGGGCTGCTGTCGGGCTCTGTCGGGCTGTACTGAGACCTGTCGGGCCCTGTCGGGCTCTGTCGGGCCCTGTCGGGCCCTGTCGGGCCCTGTCGGGCTCTGTCGGGCTCTGTCGGGCTCTGTCGGGCTCTGTCGGGCTCTACTGGGCCCTGTCGGGCTCTGTCGGGCCCTGTCGGGCCCTGTCGGGCTCTGTCGGGCTCTGTCGGGCTCTACTGGGCCGTGTCGGTCCCTGTCGGGCCCTGTCGGCATCTGTCGGGCTCTACTGGGCCCTGTCGGGCCCTGTCGGGCCCTGTCGGGCTCTGTCGGGCTCTGTCGGGCTCTGTCGGGCTCTACTGGGCTCTGTCGGGCCCTGTCGGGCCCTGTCGGGCCCTGTCGGGCTCTGTCGGGCTGTGTCGGGCTCTGTCGGGCTCTGTCGGGCTCTACTGGGCTCTACTGTTCCCTGTCGGGCCCTGTCGGGCCCTGTCGGGCCCTGTCGGGCTCTGTCGGGTTCTGTCGGGCTCTGTCGGGCTCTACTGGGCTCTGTCGGGCTCTACTGGGCCCTGTCGGGCTCTACTGGGCTCTACTGGGCCCTGTCGGGCCCTGTTGGGCTCTGTCGGGCTCTGTCGGGCTCTGTCGGGCTCTGTCGGGCTCTGTCGGGCTCTACTGGACTCTACTGGGCCCTGTCCGGATCTGTCGGGCTCTGTCGGGCCCTGTCGGGCTCTGTCGGGCCCTGTCGGGACCTGTCGGGCTCTGTCGGGCCCTGTCGGGCTCTGTCGGGCCCTGTCGGGCTCTACTGGGCCCTGTCGGGCTCTGTCGGGCTCTGTCGGGCTCTGTCGGGCTTTACTGGGCCCTGTCGGGCTCTGTCGGGCCCTGTCGGGCCCTGTCGGGCTCTGTCGGGCTCTGTCGGGCCCTGTCGGGCTCCGTCGGACCCTGTCGGGCCCTGTCGGGCTCTTTCGGGCTCTGTCGGGCTCTGTCGGGCTCTGTCGGGCTCTACTGGGCCCTGTCGGGCTCTGTCGGGCTCTGTCGGGCTCTGTCGGGCTCTACTGGGCCCTGTCGGGCCCTGTCGGGCTCTGTCGGGCTCTGTAGGGCTCTGTCAGGCCCTGTCGGGCCTGTCGGGCCCTGTCGGGCTCTGTCGGGCTCTACTGGGCTCTACTGGGCTCTGTCGGGCTCTGTCGGGCCCTGTCGGGCTCTGTCGGGCTCTACTGTGCTGTGTCGGGCTCTACTGGGCTCTACTGGGCCCTGTCGGGCTCTGTCGGGCCCTGTCGGACCCTGTCGGGCTCTGTCGGGATCTGTTGGGCTCTGTCGGGCTCTGTCGGGCCCTGTCGGGCTCTGTCGGGCTCTGTCGGGCTCTACTGGGCTCTGTCGGGCTCTGTCGGGCTCTGTCGGGCCCTGTCGGGCTCTGTCGGGCTCTGTCGGGCTCTACTGGGCTCTGTCGGGCTCTGTCGGGTTCTGTCGGGCTCTGTCGGGCTCTGTCGGGCTCTGTCGGGCTCTACTGGGCTCTACTGGTCTCTGTCGGGCTCTGTCGGGCTCTACTGGGCCCTGTCGGGCTCTGTCGGGCTCTGTCGGGCTCTGTCGGGCTCTGTCGGGGTCTACTGGGCCCTGTCGGGCTCTGTCGGGCTCTGTCGGGCTCTGTCGGGCTCTGTCGGGCTCTACTGGGCTCTACTGTTCCCTGTCGGGCCCTGTCGGGCCCTGTCGGGCTCTGTCGGGCTCTGTCGGGCTCTACTGGGCCCTGTCGGGCCCTGTCGGGCCCTGTCAGGCTCTGTCGGGCTCTGTCGGGCTCTGTCGGGCTCTACTGGGCCCTGTCGGGCCCTGTCGGGCCCTGTCGGGCTCTGTCGGGCTCTGTCGGGCTCTGTCGGGCTCTACTGGGCTCTGTCGGGCTCTGTCGGGCTCTGTCGGGCTCTGTCGGGCTCTACTGGGCTCTGTCGGGCCCTGTCGGGCCCTGTCGGGCTCTGTCGGGCTCTGTCGGGCTCTGTCGGGCTCTACTGGGCTCTGTCGGGCCCTGTCGGGCCCTGTCGGGCTCTGTCGGGCTCTGTCGGGCTCTGTCGGGCTGTGTCGGGCTCTGTCGGGCTCTGTCGGGCTCTACTGGGCTCTACTGTTCCCTGTCGGGCCCTGTCGGGCCCTGTCGGGCTCTGTCGGGCTCTGTCGGGCTCTGTCGGGCTCTACTGGGCTCTGTCGGGCTCTACTGGGCCCTGTCGGGCTCTACTGGGCTCTACTGGGCACTGTCGGGCCCTGTTGGGCTCTGTCGGGTTCTGTCGGGCTCTGTCGGGCTCTGTCGGGCTCTGTCGGGCTCTACTGGACTCTACTGGGCCCTGTCCGGCTCTGTCGGGCTCTGTCGGGCCCTGTCGGGCTCTGTCGGGCCCTGTCGGGACCTGTCGGGCTCTGTCGGGCCCTGTCGGGCTCTACTGGGCCCTGTCGGGCTCTGTCGGGCTCTGTCGGGCTCTGTCGGGCTTTACTGGGCCCTGTCGGGCCCTGTCGGGCCCTGTCGGGCCCTGTCGGGCTCTGTCGGGCTCTGTCGGGCCCTGTCGGGCTCTGTCGGACCCTGTCGGGCCCTGTCGGGCTCTTTCGGGCTCTGTCGGGCTCTGTCGGGCTCTGTCGGGCTCTACTGGGCCCTGTCGGGCTCTGTCGGGCCCTGTCGGGCCCTGTCGGGCTCTGTCGGGCTCTGTCGGGCTCTGTCGGGCTCTACTGGGCTCTGTCGGGCTCTGTCGGGCCCTGTCGGGCCCTGTCGGGCCCTGTCGGGCCCTGTCGGGCTCTGTCGGGCTCTGTCGGGCTCTGTCGGGCTCTACTGGGCCCTGTCGGACCCTGTCGGGCTCTGTCGGGCTCTGTCGGGCCCTGTCGGGCTCTGTCGGGCCCTGTCGGGCCCTGTCGGGCTCTGTCGGGCCCTGTCGGGCTCTGTCGGGCTCTGTCGGGCTCTGTCGGGATCTACTGGGCTCTGTCGGGCTCTGTCGGGCTCTGTCGGGCTCTGACGGGCTCTACTGGGCCCTGTCGGGCTCTGTCGGGCTCTGTCGGGCCCTGTCGGGCTCTGTCGGGCTCTGTCGGGCTCTGTCGGGCCCTGTCGGGCTCTGTCAGGCCCTGTCGGGCTCTGTCGGGCTCTGTCGGGCCCTGTCGGGCTCTCTCGGGCTCTGTCGGGCTCTGTCGGGCTCTGTCGGGCTCTACTGGGCCCTGTCGGGCTCTGTCGGGCTCTGTCGGGCTCTGTCGGGCTCTGTCGGGCCCTGTCGGGCTCTGTCGGGCTCTACTGGGCCCTGTCGGGCCCTGTCGGGCTCTGTCGGGCTCTGTCGGGCTCTGTCGGGCCCTGTCGGGCTCTGTCGGGCTCTGTCGGGCTCTACTGGGCCCTGTCGGGCTCTGTCGGGTTCTGTCGGGCCCTGTCGGGCTCTGTCGGACTCTGTCGGGCTCTGTCGGGCTCTACTGGGCCCTGTCGGGTTCTGTCGGGCTCTGTCGGGCTCTGTCGGGCTCTGTCGGGCCCTGTCGGGCTCTGTCGGGCTCTGTCGGGCTCTCTCGGGCTCTGTCGGGCTCTGTCGGGCTCTGTCGGGCCCTGTCGGGCTCTGTCGGGCTCTGTCGGGCTCTGTCGGGCTCTACTGGGCCCTGTCGGGCTCTGTCGGGCTCTGTCGGGCTCTGTCGGGCTCTGACGGGTTCTGTCGGGCTCTGTCGGGCTCTGTCGGGCTCTACTGGGCCCTGTCGGGCCCTGTCGGGCTCTGTCGGGCCCTGTCGGGCCCTGTCGGGCTCTGTCGGGCTCTGTCGGGCTCTACTGGGCTCTGTCGGGCCCTGTCCGGCCCTGTCGGGCTCTGTCGGGCCCTGTCGGGCCCTGTCGGGCCCTGTCGGGCTCTGTCGGGCTCTGTCGGGCTCTACTGGGCCCTGTCGGGCCCTGTCGGGCCCTGTCGGGCTCTGTCGGGCCCTGTCGGGCTCTGTCGGGCTCTGTCGGGCTCTGTCGGGCTCTGTCGGGCTCTGTCGGTCTCTACTGGGCCCTGTCGGGCTCTGTCGGGCTCTGTCGGGCCCTGTCGGGCTCTGTCGGGCTCTGTCGGGCTCTGTCGGTTTCTGTCGGGCTCTGTCGGGCTCTGTCGGGCTCTTCTGGGCCCTGTCGGGCCCTGTCCGGCTCTGTCGGGCTCTGTCGGGCTCTGTCGGGCTCTACTGGGCCCTGTCGGGCCCTGTCGGGCCCTGTCGGGCTCTGTCGGGCTCTGTCGGGCTCTGTCGGGCTCCACTGGACTCTGTCGGGCTCTGTCGGGTTCTGTCGGGCTCTGTCGGGCTCTGTCGGGCTCTACTGGGCTCTGTCGGGCCCTGTCGGGCCCTGTCGGGCTCTGTCGGGCCCTGTCGGGCCCTGTCGGGCCATGTCGGGCTCTGTCGGGCCCTGTCGGGCTCTGTCGGGCTCTGTCGGGCTCTTTCGGGCTCTACTGGGCTCTGTCGGGCCCTGTCGGGCCCTGTCGGGCCCTGTCGGGCTCTGACGGGCTCTGTCGAGCCCTGTCGGGCCCTGTCGGGCTCTGTCGGGCTCTGTCGGGCTCTGTCGGGCTCTACTGGGCCCTGTCGGGCTCTGTCGGGCTCTGTCGGGCTCTGTCGGGCCCTGTCGGGCTCTGTCTGGCTCTACTGGGCTCTGTCGGGCTCTGTCGGGCTCTGTCGGGCCCTGTCGGGCTCTGTCGGGCTCTGTCGGGCCCTGTCGGGCCCTGTCGGGCTCTGTCGGGCTCTGTCGGGCCCTGTCGGGCCCTGTCGGGCTCTGTCGGGCCCTGTCGGGCCCTGTCGGGCTCTGTCGGGCTCTGTCGGGCTCTACTGGGCCCTGTCGGGCCCTGTCGGGCTCTGTCGGGGTCTGTCGGGCCCTGTCGGGCTCTGTCGGGCTCTGTCGGGCCCTGTCGGGCTCTGTCGGGCTCTGTCGGGGCCTGTCGGGCTCTGTCGGGCTCTGTCGGGCTCTGTCGGGCTCTGTCGGGCTCTACTGGGCCCTGTCGGGCTCTGTCAGGCTCTGTCGGGCCCTGTCGGGCTCTGTCGGGCTCTGTCGGGCTCTGTCGGGCTCTGTCGGGCTCTACTGGGCTCTACTGGGCCCTGTCGGGCTCTGTCGGGCTCTGTCAGGCTCTGTCGGGCTCTGTCGGGCTCTACTGGGCTCTGTCGGGCCCTGTCGGGCCCTGTCGGGCTCTGTCGGGCTCTGTCGGGCCCTGTCGGGCTCTGTCGGGCTCTGTCGGGCTCTGTCGGGCCCTGTCGGGCCCTGTCGGGCTCTGTCGGGCTCTGTCGGGTTCTGTCGGGCTCTGTCGGGCTCTGTCGGGCTCTACTGGGCCCTGTCGGGCCCTCTCGGGCTCTGTCGGGCTCTGTCGGGCTCTGTCGGGCTCTACTGGGCCCTGTCGGGCCCTGTCGGGCCCTGTCGGGCTCTGTCGGGCTCTGTCGGGCTCTGTCGGGCTCTACTGGGCTCTGTCGGGCTCTACTGGGCTCTGTCGGCCTCTGTCGGGTTCTGTCGGGCTCTGTCGGGCTCTGTCAGGCTCTGTCGGGCTCTACTGGGCTCTGTCGGGCCCTGTCGGGCTCTGTCGGGCCCTGTCGGGCTCTGTCGGGCTCTGTCGGGCCCTGTCGGGCCCTGTCGGGCTCTGTCGGGCTCTGTCGGGCTCTACTGGGCCCTGTCGGGCCCTGTCGGGCTCTGTCGGGCTCTGTCGGGCTCTGTCGGGCCCTGTCGGGCCCTGTCGGGCTCTGTCGGGCTCTGTCGGGCTCTACTGGGCCCTGTCGGGCTCTGTCGGGCTCTGTCGGGCTCTGTCGGGCCCTGTCGGGCCCTGTCGGGCTCTGTCGGGCCCTGTCGGGCTCTGTCGGGCTCTGTCGGGCTCTGTCGGGATCTACTGGGCTCTGTCGGGCTCTGTCGGGCTCTGTCGGGCCCTGTCGGGCTCTGTCGGGCTCTGTCGGGCTCTGTCGGGCTCTGTCGGGCCCTGTCGGGCTCTGTCGGGCTCTACTGGGCCCTGTCGGGCTCTGTCGGGCTCTGTCGGGCCCTGTCGGGCTCTGTCGGGCTCTGTCGGGCTCTGTAGGGCTCTACTGGGCCCTGTCGGGTTCTGTCGGGCTCTGTCGGGCTCTGTCGGGCTCTGTCGGGCCCTGTCGGGCCCTGTCGGGCTCTACTGGGCCCTGTCGGGCCCTGTCGGGCTCTGTCGGGCTCTGTCGGGCTCTGTCGGGCCCTGTCGGGCTCTGTCGGGCTCTGTCGGGCTCTGTCGGGCTCTACTGGGCCCTGTCGGGCTCTGTCGGGCTCTGTTGGGCTCTGTCGGGCTCTACTGGGCCCTGTCGGGCTCTGTCGGGCTCTGTCGGGCCCTGTCGGGTTCTGTCGGGCTCTACTGGGCTCTGTCGGGCTCTGTCGGGCTCTGTCGGGCTCTGTCGGGCTCTACTGGGCCCTGTCGGGCTCTGTCGGGCTCTGTCGGGCCCTGTCGGGCTCTGTCGGGCTCTGTCGGGCACTGTCGGGCCCTGTCGGGCTCTGTCGGGCTCTGTCGGGCACTGTCGGACTCTGTCGGGCACTACTGGGCCCTGTCGGGCTCTGTCGGGCTCTACTGGGCCCTGTCGGGCTCTGTCGGGCTCTGTCGGGCTCTGTCGGGCTCTGTCGGGCCCTGTCGGTCTCTGTCGGGCTCTACTGGGCCCTGTCGGGCCCTGTCGGGCTCTGTCGGGCTCTGTCGGGCTCTGTCGGGCCCTGTCGGGCTCTGTCGGGCTCTGTCGGGCTCTACTGGGCCCTGTCGGGCTCTGTCGGGCTCTGTCGGGCCCTGTCGGGCTCTGTCGGGCCCTGTCGGGCTCTGTCGGGCTCTGTCGGGCTCTGTCGGGCTCTGTCGGGCCCTGTCGGGCTCTGTAGGGCTCTGTCGGGCCCTGTCGGGCTCTGTCGGGCTCTACTGGGCCCTGTCGGGCCCTGTCGGGCTCTGTCGGGCTCTGTCGGGCTCTGTCGGGCCCTGTCGGGCTCTGTCGGGCTCTGTCGGGCTCTACTGGGCCCTGTCGGGCTCTGTCGGGCTCTGTCGGGCCCTGTCGGGCTCTGTCGGGCTCGACTGGGCCCTGTCGGGCCCTGTCGGGCTCTGTCGGGCTCTGTCGGGCTCTGTCGGGCCCTGTCGGGCTCTGTCGGGCTCTGTCGGGCTCTGTCGGGCTCTACTGGGCCCTGTCGGGCCCTGTCGGGCTCTGTTGGGCTCTACTGGGCCCTGTCGGGCCCTGTCGGGCTCTGTCGGGCCCTGTCGGGCCCTGTCGGGCTCTGTCGGGCTCTGTCGGGCTCTACTGGGCCCTGTCGGGCCCTGTCGGGCTCTGTCGGGGTCTGTCGGGCCCTGTCGGGCTCTGTCGGGCTCTGTCGGGCCCTGTCGGCCTCTGTCGGGCTCTGTCGGGGCCTGTCGGGCTCTGTCGGGCTCTGTCGGGCTCTGTCGGGCTCTGTCGGGCTCTACTGGGCCCTGTCGGGCTCTGTCAGTCTCTGTCGGGCCCTGTCGGTCTCTGTCGGGCTCTGTCGGGCTCTGTCGGGCTCTACTGGGCTCTACTGGGCCCTGTCGGGCTCTGTCGGGCTCTGTCAGGCTCTGTCGGGCTCTGTCGGGCTCTACTGGGCTCTGTCGGGCCCTGTCGGGCCCTGTCGGGCTCTGTTGGGCCCTGTCGGGCCCTGTCGGGCTCTGTCGGGCTCTGTCGGGCTCTGTCGGGCCCTGTCGGGCCCTGTCGGGCTCTGTCGGGCTCTGTCGGGTTCTGTCGGGCTCTGTCGGGCTCTGTCGGGCTCTGTCGGGCCCTGTCGGGCCCTGTCGGGCTCTGTCGGGCCCTGTCGGGCTCTGTCGGGCTCTGTCGGGATCTACTGGGCTCTGTCGGGCTCTGTCGGGCTCTGTCGGGCCCTGTCGGGCTCTGTCGGGCTCTGTCGGGCTCTGTCGGGCCCTGTCGGGCTCTGTCGGGCTCTGTCGGGCTCTACTGGGCCCTGTCGGGCTCTGTCGGGCTCTGTCGGGCCCTGTCGGGCTCTGTCGGGCTCTGTCGGGCTCTGTCGGGCTCTACTGGGCCCTGTCGGGCTCTGTCGGGCTCTGTCGGGCTCTGTCGGGCTCTACTGGGCCCTGTCGGGCCCTGTCGGGCCCTGTCGGGCTCTGTCGGGCTCTGTCGGGCTCTGTCGGGCTCTACTGGGCTCTGTCGGGCTCTACTGGGCTCTGTCGGCCTCTGTCGGGTTCTGTCGGGCTCTGTCGGGCTCTGTCGGGCTCTGTCGGGCTCTACTGGGCTCTGTCGGGCCCTGTCGGGCCCTGTCGGGCTCTGTCGGGCTCTGTCGGGCCCTGTCGGGCCCTGTCGGGCTATGTCGGGCTCTGTCGGGCTCTACTGGGCCCTGTCGGGCCCTGTCGGGCTCTGTCGGGCTCTGTCGGGCCCTGTCGGGCCCTGTCGGGCTCTGTCGGGCTCTGTCGGGCTCTACTGGGCCCTGTCGGGCTCTGTCGGGCTCTGTCGGGCTCTGTCGGGCCCTGTCGGGCCCTGTCGGGCTCTGTCGGGCCCTGTCGGGCTCTGTCGGGCTCTGTCGGGATCTACTGGGCTCTGTCGGGCTCTGTCGGGCCCTGTCGGGCTCTGTCGGGCTCTGTCGGGCTCTGTCGGGCCCTGTCGGGCTCTGTCGGGCTCTGTCGGGCTCTACTGGGCCCTGTCGGGCTCTGTCGGGCTCTGTCGGGCCCTGTCGGGCTCTGTCGGGCTCTGTCGGGCTCTGTCGGGCTCTACTGGGCCCTGTCGGGCTCTGTCGGGCTCTGTCGGGCTCTGTCGGGCTCTGTCGGGCCCTGTCGGGCTCTGTCGGTCTCTACTGGGCCCTGTCGGGCCCTGTCGGGCTCTGTCGGGCTCTGTCGGGCTCTGTCGGGCCCTGTCGGGCTCTGTCGGGCTCTGTCGGGCTCTGTCGGGCTCTACTGGGCCCTGTCGGGCTCTGTCGGGCTCTGTCGGGCTCTGTCGGGCTCTGACGGGTTCTGTCGGGCTCTGTCGGGCTCTGTCGGGCTCTACTGGGCCCTGTCGGGCTCTGTCGGGCTCTGTCGGGCCCTGTCGGGCTCTGTCGGGCTCTGTCGGGCTCTGTCGGGCTCTACTGGGCCCTGTCGGGCCCTGTCGGGCTCTGTCGGGCTCTGTCGGGCTCTGTCGGGCTCTACTGGGCTCTGTCGGGCCCTGTCGGGCCCTGTCGGGCTCTGTCGGGCCCTGTCGGGCCCTGTCGGGCCCTGTCGGGCTCTGTCGGGCTCTGTCGGGCTCTACTGGGCCCTGTCGGGCCCTGTCGGGCTCTGTCGGGCTCTGTCGGGCTCTGTCGGGCCCTGTCGGGCTCTGTCGGGCTCTGTCGGGGCCTGTCGGGCTCTGTCGGGCTCTGTCGGGCTCTGTCGGGCTCTGTCGGTCTCTACTGGGCCCTGTCGGGCTCTGTCGGGCTCTGTCGGGCCCTGTCGGGCTCTGTCGGGCTCTGTCGGTTACTGTCGGGCTCTGTCGGGCTCTGTCGGGCTCTGTCGGGCTCTTCTGGGCTCTGTCGGGCCCTGTCCGGCCCTGTCGGGCTCTGTCGGGCCCTGTCGGGCCCTGTCGGGCCCTGTCGGGCTCTGTCGGGCTCTGTCGGGCTCTACTGGGCCCTGTCGGGCCCTGTCGGGCCCTGTCGGGCTCTGTCGGGCCCTGTCGGGCTCTGTCGGGCTCTGTCGGGCTCTGTCGGGCTCTGTCGGGCTCTGTCGGGCTCTACTGGGCCCTGTCGGGCTCTGTCGGGCTCTGTCGGGCCCTGTCGGGCTCTGTCGGGCTCTGTCGGGCTCTGTCGGTTTCTGTCGGGCTCTGTCGGGCTCTGTCGGGCTCTTCTGGGCCCTGTCGGGCCCTGTCCGGCTCTGTCGGGCTCTGTCGGGCTCTGTCGGGCTCTACTGGGCCCTGTCGGGCCCTGTCGGGCCCTGTCGGGCTCTGTCGGGCTCTGTCGGGCTCTGTCGGGCTCCACTGGACTCTGTCGGGCTCTGTCGGGTTCTGTCGGGCTCTGTCGGGCTCTGTCGGGCTCTACTGGGCTCTGTCGGGCCCTGTCGGGCCCTGTCGGGCTCTGTCGGGCCCTGTCGGGCCCTGTCGGGCCATGTCGGGCTCTGTCGGGCCCTGTCGGGCTCTGTCGGGCTCTGTCGGGCTCTTTCGGGCTCTACTGGGCTCTGTCGGGCCCTGTCGGGCCCTGTCGGGCCCTGTCGGGCTCTGACGGGCTCTGTCGAGCCCTGTCGGGCCCTGTCGGGCTCTGTCGGGCTCTGTCGGGCTCTGTCGGGCTCTACTGGGCCCTGTCGGGCTCTGTCGGGCTCTGTCGGGCTCTGTCGGGCCCTGTCGGGCTCTGTCTGGCTCTACTGGGCTCTGTCGGGCTCTGTCGGGCTCTGTCGGGCCCTGTCGGGCTCTGTCGGGCTCTGTCGGGCCCTGTCGGGCCCTGTCGGGCTCTGTCGGGCTCTGTCGGGCCCTGTCGGGCCCTGTCGGGCTCTGTCGGGCCCTGTCGGGCCCTGTCGGGCTCTGTCGGGCTCTGTCGGGCTCTACTGGGCCCTGTCGGGCCCTGTCGGGCTCTGTCGGGGTCTGTCGGGCCCTGTCGGGCTCTGTCGGGCTCTGTCGGGCCCTGTCGGGCTCTGTCGGGCTCTGTCGGGGCCTGTCGGGCTCTGTCGGGCTCTGTCGGGCTCTGTCGGGCTCTGTCGGGCTCTACTGGGCCCTGTCGGGCTCTGTCAGGCTCTGTCGGGCCCTGTCGGGCTCTGTCGGGCTCTGTCGGGCTCTGTCGGGCTCTGTCGGGCTCTACTGGGCTCTACTGGGCCCTGTCGGGCTCTGTCGGGCTCTGTCAGGCTCTGTCGGGCTCTGTCGGGCTCTACTGGGCTCTGTCGGGCCCTGTCGGGCCCTGTCGGGCTCTGTCGGGCTCTGTCGGGCCCTGTCGGGCTCTGTCGGGCTCTGTCGGGCTCTGTCGGGCCCTGTCGGGCCCTGTCGGGCTCTGTCGGGCTCTGTCGGGTTCTGTCGGGCTCTGTCGGGCTCTGTCGGGCTCTACTGGGCCCTGTCGGGCCCTCTCGGGCTCTGTCGGGCTCTGTCGGGCTCTGTCGGGCTCTACTGGGCCCTGTCGGGCCCTGTCGGGCCCTGTCGGGCTCTGTCGGGCTCTGTCGGGCTCTGTCGGGCTCTACTGGGCTCTGTCGGGCTCTACTGGGCTCTGTCGGCCTCTGTCGGGTTCTGTCGGGCTCTGTCGGGCTCTGTCAGGCTCTGTCGGGCTCTACTGGGCTCTGTCGGGCCCTGTCGGGCTCTGTCGGGCCCTGTCGGGCCCTGTCGGGCTCTGTCGGGCTCTGTCGGGCACTGTCGGACTCTGTCGGGCTCTACTGGGCCCTGTCGGGCTCTGTCGGGCTCTACTGGGCCCTGTCGGGCTCTGTCGGGCTCTGTCGGGCTCTGTCGGGCTCTGTCGGGCCCTGTCGGTCTCTGTCGGGCTCTACTGGGCCCTGTCGGGCCCTGTCGGGCTCTGTCGGGCTCTGTCGGGCTCTGTCGGGCCCTGTCGGGCTCTGTCGGGCTCTGTCGGGCTCTACTGGGCCCTGTCGGGCTCTGTCGGGCTCTGTCGGGCCCTGTCGGGCTCTGTCGGGCCCTGTCGGGCTCTGTCGGGCTCTGTCGGGCTCTGTCGGGCTCTGTCGGGCCCTGTCGGGCTCTGTAGGGCTCTGTCGGGCCCTGTCGGGCTCTGTCGGGCTCTACTGGGCCCTGTCGGGCCCTGTCGGGCTCTGTCGGGCTCTGTCGGGCTCTGTCGGGCCCTGTCGGGCTCTGTCGGGCTCTGTCGGGCTCTACTGGGCCCTGTCGGGCTCTGTCGGGCTCTGTCGGGCCCTGTCGGGCTCTGTCGGGCTCGACTGGGCCCTGTCGGGCCCTGTCGGGCTCTGTCGGGCTCTGTCGGGCTCTGTCGGGCCCTGTCGGGCTCTGTCGGGCTCTGTCGGGCTCTGTCGGGCTCTACTGGGCCCTGTCGGGCCCTGTCGGGCTCTGTTGGGCTCTACTGGGCCCTGTCGGGCCCTGTCGGGCTCTGTCGGGCCCTGTCGGGCCCTGTCGGGCTCTGTCGGGCTCTGTCGGGCTCTACTGGGCCCTGTCGGGCCCTGTCGGGCTCTGTCGGGGTCTGTCGGGCCCTGTCGGGCTCTGTCGGGCTCTGTCGGGCCCTGTCGGCCTCTGTCGGGCTCTGTCGGGGCCTGTCGGGCTCTGTCGGGCTCTGTCGGGCTCTGTCGGGCTCTGTCGGGCTCTACTGGGCCCTGTCGGGCTCTGTCAGTCTCTGTCGGGCCCTGTCGGTCTCTGTCGGGCTCTGTCGGGCTCTGTCGGGCTCTACTGGGCTCTACTGGGCCCTGTCGGGCTCTGTCGGGCTCTGTCAGGCTCTGTCGGGCTCTGTCGGGCTCTACTGGGCTCTGTCGGGCCCTGTCGGGCCCTGTCGGGCTCTGTTGGGCCCTGTCGGGCCCTGTCGGGCTCTGTCGGGCTCTGTCGGGCCCTGTCGGGCCCTGTCGGGCTCTGTCGGGCCCTGTCGGGCTCTGTCGGGCTCTGTCGGGATCTACTGGGCTCTGTCGGGCTCTGTCGGGCTCTGTCGGGCCCTGTCGGGCTCTGTCGGGCTCTGTCGGGCTCTGTCGGGCCCTGTCGGGCTCTGTCGGGCTCTGTCGGGCTCTACTGGGCCCTGTCGGGCTCTGTCGGGCTCTGTCGGGCCCTGTCGGGCTCTGTCGGGCTCTGTCGGGCTCTGTCGGGCTCTACTGGGCCCTGTCGGGCTCTGTCGGGCTCTGTCGGGCTCTGTCGGGCTCTACTGGGCCCTGTCGGGCCCTGTCGGGCCCTGTCGGGCTCTGTCGGGCTCTGTCGGGCTCTGTCGGGCTCTACTGGGCTCTGTCGGGCTCTACTGGGCTCTGTCGGCCTCTGTCGGGTTCTGTCGGGCTCTGTCGGGCTCTGTCGGGCTCTGTCGGGCTCTACTGGGCTCTGTCGGGCCCTGTCGGGCCCTGTCGGGCTCTGTCGGGCTCTGTCGGGCCCTGTCGGGCCCTGTCGGGCTATGTCGGGCTCTGTCGGGCTCTACTGGGCCCTGTCGGGCCCTGTCGGGCTCTGTCGGGCTCTGTCGGGCCCTGTCGGGCCCTGTCGGGCTCTGTCGGGCTCTGTCGGGCTCTACTGGGCCCTGTCGGGCTCTGTCGGGCTCTGTCGGGCTCTGTCGGGCCCTGTCGGGCCCTGTCGGGCTCTGTCGGGCCCTGTCGGGCTCTGTCGGGCTCTGTCGGGATCTACTGGGCTCTGTCGGGCTCTGTCGGGCCCTGTCGGGCTCTGTCGGGCTCTGTCGGGCTCTGTCGGGCCCTGTCGGGCTCTGTCGGGCTCTGTCGGGCTCTACTGGGCCCTGTCGGGCTCTGTCGGGCTCTGTCGGGCCCTGTCGGGCTCTGTCGGGCTCTGTCGGGCTCTGTCGGGCTCTACTGGGCCCTGTCGGGCTCTGTCGGGCTCTGTCGGGCTCTGTCGGGCTCTGTCGGGCCCTGTCGGGCTCTGTCGGTCTCTACTGGGCCCTGTCGGGCCCTGTCGGGCTCTGTCGGGCTCTGTCGGGCTCTGTCGGGCCCTGTCGGGCTCTGTCGGGCTCTGTCGGGCTCTGTCGGGCTCTACTGGGCCCTGTCGGGCTCTGTCGGGCTCTGTCGGGCTCTGTCGGGCTCTGACGGGTTCTGTCGGGCTCTGTCGGGCTCTGTCGGGCTCTACTGGGCCCTGTCGGGCTCTGTCGGGCTCTGTCGGGCCCTGTCGGGCTCTGTCGGGCTCTGTCGGGCTCTGTCGGGCTCTACTGGGCCCTGTCGGGCCCTGTCGGGCTCTGTCGGGCTCTGTCGGGCTCTGTCGGGCTCTACTGGGCTCTGTCGGGCCCTGTCCGGCCCTGTCGGGCTCTGTCGGGCCCTGTCGGGCCCTGTCGGGCCCTGTCGGGCTCTGTCGGGCTCTGTCGGGCTCTACTGGGCCCTGTCGGGCCCTGTCGGGCTCTGTCGGGCTCTGTCGGGCTCTGTCGGGCCCTGTCGGGCTCTGTCGGGCTCTGTCGGGGCCTGTCGGGCTCTGTCGGGCTCTGTCGGGCTCTGTCGGGCTCTGTCGGTCTCTACTGGGCCCTGTCGGGCTCTGTCGGGCTCTGTCGGGCCCTGTCGGGCTCTGTCGGGCTCTGTCGGTTACTGTCGGGCTCTGTCGGGCTCTGTCGGGCTCTGTCGGGCTCTTCTGGGCTCTGTCGGGCCCTGTCCGGCCCTGTCGGGCTCTGTCGGGCCCTGTCGGGCCCTGTCGGGCCCTGTCGGGCTCTGTCGGGCTCTGTCGGGCTCTACTGGGCCCTGTCGGGCCCTGTCGGGCCCTGTCGGGCTCTGTCGGGCCCTGTCGGGCTCTGTCGGGCTCTGTCGGGCTCTGTCGGGCTCTGTCGGGCTCTGTCGGGCTCTACTGGGCCCTGTCGGGCTCTGTCGGGCTCTGTCGGGCCCTGTCGGGCTCTGTCGGGCTCTGTCGGGCTCTGTCGGTTTCTGTCGGGCTCTGTCGGGCTCTGTCGGGCTCTTCTGGGCCCTGTCGGGCCCTGTCCGGCTCTGTCGGGCTCTGTCGGGCTCTGTCGGGCTCTACTGGGCCCTGTCGGGCCCTGTCGGGCCCTGTCGGGCTCTGTCGGGCTCTGTCGGGCTCTGTCGGGCTCCACTGGACTCTGTCGGGCTCTGTCGGGTTCTGTCGGGCTCTGTCGGGCTCTGTCGGGCTCTACTGGGCTCTGTCGGGCCCTGTCGGGCCCTGTCGGGCTCTGTCGGGCCCTGTCGGGCCCTGTCGGGCCATGTCGGGCTCTGTCGGGCCCTGTCGGGCTCTGTCGGGCTCTGTCGGGCTCTTTCGGGCTCTACTGGGCTCTGTCGGGCCCTGTCGGGCCCTGTCGGGCCCTGTCGGGCTCTGACGGGCTCTGTCGAGCCCTGTCGGGCCCTGTCGGGCTCTGTCGGGCTCTGTCGGGCTCTGTCGGGCTCTACTGGGCCCTGTCGGGCTCTGTCGGGCTCTGTCGGGCTCTGTCGGGCCCTGTCGGGCTCTGTCTGGCTCTACTGGGCTCTGTCGGGCTCTGTCGGGCTCTGTCGGGCCCTGTCGGGCTCTGTCGGGCTCTGTCGGGCCCTGTCGGGCCCTGTCGGGCTCTGTCGGGCTCTGTCGGGCCCTGTCGGGCCCTGTCGGGCTCTGTCGGGCCCTGTCGGGCCCTGTCGGGCTCTGTCGGGCTCTGTCGGGCTCTACTGGGCCCTGTCGGGCCCTGTCGGGCTCTGTCGGGGTCTGTCGGGCCCTGTCGGGCTCTGTCGGGCTCTGTCGGGCCCTGTCGGGCTCTGTCGGGCTCTGTCGGGGCCTGTCGGGCTCTGTCGGGCTCTGTCGGGCTCTGTCGGGCTCTGTCGGGCTCTACTGGGCCCTGTCGGGCTCTGTCAGGCTCTGTCGGGCCCTGTCGGGCTCTGTCGGGCTCTGTCGGGCTCTGTCGGGCTCTGTCGGGCTCTACTGGGCTCTACTGGGCCCTGTCGGGCTCTGTCGGGCTCTGTCAGGCTCTGTCGGGCTCTGTCGGGCTCTACTGGGCTCTGTCGGGCCCTGTCGGGCCCTGTCGGGCTCTGTCGGGCTCTGTCGGGCCCTGTCGGGCTCTGTCGGGCTCTGTCGGGCTCTGTCGGGCCCTGTCGGGCCCTGTCGGGCTCTGTCGGGCTCTGTCGGGTTCTGTCGGGCTCTGTCGGGCTCTGTCGGGCTCTACTGGGCCCTGTCGGGCCCTCTCGGGCTCTGTCGGGCTCTGTCGGGCTCTGTCGGGCTCTACTGGGCCCTGTCGGGCCCTGTCGGGCCCTGTCGGGCTCTGTCGGGCTCTGTCGGGCTCTGTCGGGCTCTACTGGGCTCTGTCGGGCTCTACTGGGCTCTGTCGGCCTCTGTCGGGTTCTGTCGGGCTCTGTCGGGCTCTGTCGGGCTCTGTCGGGCTCTACTGGGCTCTGTCGGGCCCTGTCGGGCCCTGTCGGGCTCTGTCGGGCTCTGTCGGGCCCTGTCGGGCCCTGTCGGGCTATGTCGGGCTCTGTCGGGCTCTACTGGGCCCTGTCGGGCCCTGTCGGGCTCTGTCGGGCTCTGTCGGGCCCTGTCGGGCCCTGTCGGGCTCTGTCGGGCTCTGTCGGGCTCTACTGGGCCCTGTCGGGCTCTGTCGGGCTCTGTCGGGCTCTGTCGGGCCCTGTCGGGCCCTGTCGGGCTCTGTCGGGCCCTGTCGGGCTCTGTCGGGCTCTGTCGGGATCTACTGGGCTCTGTCGGGCTCTGTCGGGCCCTGTCGGGCTCTGTCGGGCTCTGTCGGGCTCTGTCGGGCCCTGTCGGGCTCTGTCGGGCTCTGTCGGGCTCTACTGGGCCCTGTCGGGCTCTGTCGGGCTCTGTCGGGCCCTGTCGGGCTCTGTCGGGCTCTGTCGGGCTCTGTCGGGCTCTACTGGGCCCTGTCGGGCTCTGTCGGGCTCTGTCGGGCTCTGTCGGGCTCTGTCGGGCCCTGTCGGGCTCTGTCGGTCTCTACTGGGCCCTGTCGGGCCCTGTCGGGCTCTGTCGGGCTCTGTCGGGCTCTGTCGGGCCCTGTCGGGCTCTGTCGGGCTCTGTCGGGCTCTGTCGGGCTCTACTGGGCCCTGTCGGGCTCTGTCGGGCTCTGTCGGGCTCTGTCGGGCTCTGACGGGTTCTGTCGGGCTCTGTCGGGCTCTGTCGGGCTCTACTGGGCCCTGTCGGGCTCTGTCGGGCTCTGTCGGGCCCTGTCGGGCTCTGTCGGGCTCTGTCGGGCTCTGTCGGGCTCTACTGGGCCCTGTCGGGCCCTGTCGGGCTCTGTCGGGCTCTGTCGGGCTCTGTCGGGCTCTACTGGGCTCTGTCGGGCCCTGTCCGGCCCTGTCGGGCTCTGTCGGGCCCTGTCGGGCCCTGTCGGGCCCTGTCGGGCTCTGTCGGGCTCTGTCGGGCTCTACTGGGCCCTGTCGGGCCCTGTCGGGCTCTGTCGGGCTCTGTCGGGCTCTGTCGGGCCCTGTCGGGCTCTGTCGGGCTCTGTCGGGGCCTGTCGGGCTCTGTCGGGCTCTGTCGGGCTCTGTCGGGCTCTGTCGGTCTCTACTGGGCCCTGTCGGGCTCTGTCGGGCTCTGTCGGGCCCTGTCGGGCTCTGTCGGGCTCTGTCGGTTACTGTCGGGCTCTGTCGGGCTCTGTCGGGCTCTGTCGGGCTCTTCTGGGCTCTGTCGGGCCCTGTCCGGCCCTGTCGGGCTCTGTCGGGCCCTGTCGGGCCCTGTCGGGCCCTGTCGGGCTCTGTCGGGCTCTGTCGGGCTCTACTGGGCCCTGTCGGGCCCTGTCGGGCCCTGTCGGGCTCTGTCGGGCCCTGTCGGGCTCTGTCGGGCTCTGTCGGGCTCTGTCGGGCTCTGTCGGGCTCTGTCGGGCTCTACTGGGCCCTGTCGGGCTCTGTCGGGCTCTGTCGGGCCCTGTCGGGCTCTGTCGGGCTCTGTCGGGCTCTGTCGGTTTCTGTCGGGCTCTGTCGGGCTCTGTCGGGCTCTTCTGGGCCCTGTCGGGCCCTGTCCGGCTCTGTCGGGCTCTGTCGGGCTCTGTCGGGCTCTACTGGGCCCTGTCGGGCCCTGTCGGGCCCTGTCGGGCTCTGTCGGGCTCTGTCGGGCTCTGTCGGGCTCCACTGGACTCTGTCGGGCTCTGTCGGGTTCTGTCGGGCTCTGTCGGGCTCTGTCGGGCTCTACTGGGCTCTGTCGGGCCCTGTCGGGCCCTGTCGGGCTCTGTCGGGCCCTGTCGGGCCCTGTCGGGCCATGTCGGGCTCTGTCGGGCCCTGTCGGGCTCTGTCGGGCTCTGTCGGGCTCTTTCGGGCTCTACTGGGCTCTGTCGGGCCCTGTCGGGCCCTGTCGGGCCCTGTCGGGCTCTGACGGGCTCTGTCGAGCCCTGTCGGGCCCTGTCGGGCTCTGTCGGGCTCTGTCGGGCTCTGTCGGGCTCTACTGGGCCCTGTCGGGCTCTGTCGGGCTCTGTCGGGCTCTGTCGGGCCCTGTCGGGCTCTGTCTGGCTCTACTGGGCTCTGTCGGGCTCTGTCGGGCTCTGTCGGGCCCTGTCGGGCTCTGTCGGGCTCTGTCGGGCCCTGTCGGGCCCTGTCGGGCTCTGTCGGGCTCTGTCGGGCCCTGTCGGGCCCTGTCGGGCTCTGTCGGGCCCTGTCGGGCCCTGTCGGGCTCTGTCGGGCTCTGTCGGGCTCTACTGGGCCCTGTCGGGCCCTGTCGGGCTCTGTCGGGGTCTGTCGGGCCCTGTCGGGCTCTGTCGGGCTCTGTCGGGCCCTGTCGGGCTCTGTCGGGCTCTGTCGGGGCCTGTCGGGCTCTGTCGGGCTCTGTCGGGCTCTGTCGGGCTCTGTCGGGCTCTACTGGGCCCTGTCGGGCTCTGTCAGGCTCTGTCGGGCCCTGTCGGGCTCTGTCGGGCTCTGTCGGGCTCTGTCGGGCTCTGTCGGGCTCTACTGGGCTCTACTGGGCCCTGTCGGGCTCTGTCGGGCTCTGTCAGGCTCTGTCGGGCTCTGTCGGGCTCTACTGGGCTCTGTCGGGCCCTGTCGGGCCCTGTCGGGCTCTGTCGGGCTCTGTCGGGCCCTGTCGGGCTCTGTCGGGCTCTGTCGGGCTCTGTCGGGCCCTGTCGGGCCCTGTCGGGCTCTGTCGGGCTCTGTCGGGTTCTGTCGGGCTCTGTCGGGCTCTGTCGGGCTCTACTGGGCCCTGTCGGGCCCTCTCGGGCTCTGTCGGGCTCTGTCGGGCTCTGTCGGGCTCTACTGGGCCCTGTCGGGCCCTGTCGGGCCCTGTCGGGCTCTGTCGGGCTCTGTCGGGCTCTGTCGGGCTCTACTGGGCTCTGTCGGGCTCTACTGGGCTCTGTCGGCCTCTGTCGGGTTCTGTCGGGCTCTGTCGGGCTCTGTCAGGCTCTGTCGGGCTCTACTGGGCTCTGTCGGGCCCTGTCGGGCTCTGTCGGGCCCTGTCGGGCTCTGTCGGGCTCTGTCGGGCCCTGTCGGGCCCTGTCGGGCTCTGTCGGGCTCTGTCGGGCTCTACTGGGCCCTGTCGGGCCCTGTCGGGCTCTGTCGGGCTCTGTCTGGCTCTGTCGGGCCCTGTCGGGCCCTGTCGGGCTCTGTCGGGCTCTGTCGGGCTCTACTGGGCCCTGTCGGGCTCTGTCGGGCTCTGTCGGGCTCTGTCGGGCCCTGTCGGGCCCTGTCGGGATCTGTCGGGCCCTGTCGGGCTCTGTCGGGCTCTGTCGGGCTCTGTCGGGATCTACTGGGCTCTGTCGGGCTCTGTCGGGCTCTGTCGGGCCCTGTCGGGCTCTGTCGGGCTCTGTCGGGCTCTGTCGGGCTCTGTCGGGCCCTGTCGGGCTCTGTCGGGCTCTACTGGGCCCTGTCGGGCTCTGTCGGGCTCTGTCGGGCCCTGTCGGGCTCTGTCGGGCTCTGTCGGGCTCTGTAGGGCTCTACTGGGCCCTGTCGGGTTCTGTCGGGCTCTGTCGGGCTCTGTCGGGCTCTGTCGGGCCCTGTCGGGCCCTGTCGGGCTCTACTGGGCCCTGTCGGGCCCTGTCGGGCTCTGTCGGGCTCTGTCGGGCTCTGTCGGGCCCTGTCGGGCTCTGTCGGGCTCTGTCGGGCTCTGTCGGGCTCTACTGGGCCCTGTCGGGCTCTGTCGGGCTCTGTTGGGCTCTGTCGGGCTCTACTGGGCCCTGTCGGGCTCTGTCGGGCTCTGTCGGGCCCTGTCGGGTTCTGTCGGGCTCTACTGGGCTCTGTCGGGCTCTGTCGGGCTCTGTCGGGCTCTGTCGGGCTCTACTGGGCCCTGTCGGGCTCTGTCGGGCTCTGTCGGGCCCTGTCGGGCTCTGTCGGGCTCTGTCGGGCACTGTCGGGCCCTGTCGGGCTCTGTCGGGCTCTGTCGGGCACTGTCGGACTCTGTCGGGCTCTACTGGGCCCTGTCGGGCTCTGTCGGGCTCTACTGGGCCCTGTCGGGCTCTGTCGGGCTCTGTCGGGCTCTGTCGGGCTCTGTCGGGCCCTGTCGGTCTCTGTCGGGCTCTACTGGGCCCTGTCGGGCCCTGTCGGGCTCTGTCGGGCTCTGTCGGGCTCTGTCGGGCCCTGTCGGGCTCTGTCGGGCTCTGTCGGGCTCTACTGGGCCCTGTCGGGCTCTGTCGGGCTCTGTCGGGCCCTGTCGGGCTCTGTCGGGCCCTGTCGGGCTCTGTCGGGCTCTGTCGGGCTCTGTCGGGCCCTGTCGGGCTCTGTAGGGCTCTGTCGGGCCCTGTCGGGCTCTGTCGGGCTCTACTGGGCCCTGTCGGGCCCTGTCGGGCTCTGTCGGGCTCTGTCGGGCTCTGTCGGGCCCTGTCGGGCTCTGTCGGGCTCTGTCGGGCTCTACTGGGCCCTGTCGGGCTCTGTCGGGCTCTGTCGGGCCCTGTCGGGCTCTGTCGGGCTCGACTGGGCCCTGTCGGGCCCTGTCGGGCTCTGTCGGGCTCTGTCGGGCTCTGTCGGGCCCTGTCGGGCTCTGTCGGGCTCTGTCGGGCTCTGTCGGGCTCTACTGGGCCCTGTCGGGCCCTGTCGGGCTCTGTTGGGCTCTACTGGGCCCTGTCGGGCCCTGTCGGGCTCTGTCGGGCCCTGTCGGGCCCTGTCGGGCTCTGTCGGGCTCTGTCGGGCTCTACTGGGCCCTGTCGGGCCCTGTCGGGCTCTGTCGGGGTCTGTCGGGCCCTGTCGGGCTCTGTCGGGCTCTGTCGGGCCCTGTCGGCCTCTGTCGGGCTCTGTCGGGGCCTGTCGGGCTCTGTCGGGCTCTGTCGGGCTCTGTCGGGCTCTGTCGGGCTCTACTGGGCCCTGTCGGGCTCTGTCAGTCTCTGTCGGGCCCTGTCGGTCTCTGTCGGGCTCTGTCGGGCTCTGTCGGGCTCTACTGGGCTCTACTGGGCCCTGTCGGGCTCTGTCGGGCTCTGTCAGGCTCTGTCGGGCTCTGTCGGGCTCTACTGGGCTCTGTCGGGCCCTGTCGGGCCCTGTCGGGCTCTGTTGGGCCCTGTCGGGCCCTGTCGGGCTCTGTCGGGCTCTGTCGGGCTCTGTCGGGCCCTGTCGGGCCCTGTCGGGCTCTGTCGGGCTCTGTCGGGTTCTGTCGGGCTCTGTCGGGCTCTGTCGGGCTCTGTCGGGCTCTGTCGGGCCCTGTCGGGCCCTGTCGGGCTCTGTCGGGCCCTGTCGGGCTCTGTCGGGCTCTGTCGGGATCTACTGGGCTCTGTCGGGCTCTGTCGGGCTCTGTCGGGCCCTGTCGGGCTCTGTCGGGCTCTGTCGGGCTCTGTCGGGCCCTGTCGGGCTCTGTCGGGCTCTGTCGGGCTCTACTGGGCCCTGTCGGGCTCTGTCGGGCTCTGTCGGGCCCTGTCGGGCTCTGTCGGGCTCTGTCGGGCTCTGTCGGGCTCTACTGGGCCCTGTCGGGCTCTGTCGGGCTCTGTCGGGCTCTGTCGGGCTCTGTCGGGCTCTACTGGGCCCTGTCGGGCCCTGTCGGGCCCTGTCGGGCTCTGTCGGGCTCTGTCGGGCTCTGTCGGGCTCTACTGGGCTCTGTCGGGCTCTACTGGGCTCTGTCGGCCTCTGTCGGGTTCTGTCGGGCTCTGTCGGGCTCTGTCGGGCTCTGTCGGGCTCTACTGGGCTCTGTCGGGCCCTGTCGGGCCCTGTCGGGCTCTGTCGGGCTCTGTCGGGCCCTGTCGGGCCCTGTCGGGCTATGTCGGGCTCTGTCGGGCTCTACTGGGCCCTGTCGGGCCCTGTCGGGCTCTGTCGGGCTCTGTCGGGCCCTGTCGGGCCCTGTCGGGCTCTGTCGGGCTCTGTCGGGCTCTACTGGGCCCTGTCGGGCTCTGTCGGGCTCTGTCGGGCTCTGTCGGGCCCTGTCGGGCCCTGTCGGGCTCTGTCGGGCCCTGTCGGGCTCTGTCGGGCTCTGTCGGGATCTACTGGGCTGTGTCGGGCTCTGTCGGGCCCTGTCGGGCTCTGTCGGGCTCTGTCGGGCTCTGTCGGGCCCTGTCGGGCTCTGTCGGGCTCTGTCGGGCTCTACTGGGCCCTGTCGGGCTCTGTCGGGCTCTGTCGGGCCCTGTCGGGCTCTGTCGGGCTCTGTCGGGCTCTGTCGGGCTCTACTGGGCCCTGTCGGGCTCTGTCGGGCTCTGTCGGGCTCTGTCGGGCTCTGTCGGGCCCTGTCGGGCTCTGTCGGGCTCTACTGGGCCCTGTCGGGCCCTGTCGGGCTCTGTCGGGCTCTGTCGGGCTCTGTCGGGCCCTGTCGGGCTCTGTCGGGCTCTGTCGGGCTCTGTCGGGCTCTACTGGGCCCTGTCGGGCTCTGTCGGGCTCTGTCGGGCTCTGTCGGGCTCTGACGGGTTCTGTCGGGCTCTGTCGGGCTCTGTCGGGCTCTACTGGGCCCTGTCGGGCTCTGTCGGGCTCTGTCGGGCCCTGTCGGGCTCTGTCGGGCTCTGTCGGGCTCTGTCGGGCTCTACTGGGCCCTGTCGGGCCCTGTCGGGCTCTGTCGGGCTCTGTCGGGCTCTGTCGGGCTCTACTGGGCTCTGTCGGGCCCTGTCCGGCCCTGTCGGGCTCTGTCGGGCCCTGTCGGGCCCTGTCGGGCCCTGTCGGGCTCTGTCGGGCTCTGTCGGGCTCTACTGGGCCCTGTCGGGCCCTGTCGGGCTCTGTCGGGCTCTGTCGGGCTCTGTCGGGCCCTGTCGGGCTCTGTCGGGCTCTGTCGGGGCCTGTCGGGCTCTGTCGGGCTCTGTCGGGCTCTGTCGGGCTCTGTCGGTCTCTACTGGGCCCTGTCGGGCTCTGTCGGGCTCTGTCGGGCCCTGTCGGGCTCTGTCGGGCTCTGTCGGTTACTGTCGGGCTCTGTCGGGCTCTGTCGGGCTCTGTCGGGCTCTTCTGGGCCCTGTCGGGCCCTGTCCGGCTCTGTCGGGCTCTGTCGGGCTCTGTCGGGCTCTACTGGGCCCTGTCGGGCCCTGTCGGGCCCTGTCGGGCTCTGTCGGGCTCTGTCGGGCTCTGTCGGGCTCCACTGGACTCTGTCGGGCTCTGTCGGGTTCTGTCGGGCTCTGTCGGGCTCTGTCGGGCTCTACTGGGCTCTGTCGGGCCCTGTCGGGCCCTGTCGGGCTCTGTCGGGCCCTGTCGGGCCCTGTCGGGCCATGTCGGGCTCTGTCGGGCCCTGTCGGGCTCTGTCGGGCTCTGTCGGGCTCTTTCGGGCTCTACTGGGCTCTGTCGGGCTCTGTCGGGCTCTGTCGGGCTCTGTCGGGCTCTACTGGGCCCTGTCAGGCTCTGTCGGGCTCTGTCGGGCCCTGTCGGGCCCTGTCGGGCTCTACTGGGCTCTGTCGGGCCCTGTCGGGCCCTGTCGGGCCCTGTCGGGCTCTGACGGGCTCTGTCGGGCCCTGTCGGGCTCTGTCGGGCTCTGTCGGGCTCTGTCGGGCTCTACTGGGCCCTGTCGGGCTCTGTCGGGCTCTGTCGGGCTCTGTCGGGCTCTACTGGGCCCTGTCGGGCTCTGTCGGGCCCTGTCGGGCTCTACTGGGCTCTGTCGGGCTCTGTCGGGCTCTGTCGGGCCCTGTCGGGCTCTGTCGGGCTCTGTCGGGCTCTACTGGGCCCTGTCGGGTTCTGTCGGGCTCTGTCGGGCTCTGTCGGGCTCTACTGGGCCCTGTCGGGCCCTGTCGGGCTCTGTCGGGCTCTGTCGGGCCCTGTCGGGCTCTGTCGGGCTCTACTGGGCCCTGTCGGGCTCTGTCGGGCTCTGTCGGGCTCTGTCGGGCCCTGTCGGGCCCTGTCGGGCTCTGTCGGGCTCTGTCGGGCTCTGTCGGGCTCTACTGGGCCCTGTCGGACTCTGTCGGGCTCTGTCGGGCTCTGTCGGGCTCTGTCGGGCTCTGACGGGTTCTGTCGGGCTCTGTCGGGCTCTACTGGGCCCTGTCGGGCCCTGTCGGGCCCTGTCGGGCTCTCTCGGGCTCTGTCGGGCTCTGTCGGGCTCTACTGGGCTCTACTGGGCTCTGTCGGGCTCTGTAGGGTTCTGTCGGGCTCTGTCGGGCTCTGTCGGGCTCTGTCGGGCCCTGTCGGGTTCTGTCGGACTCTGTCGTGCCCTGTCGGGCTCTGTCAGGCCCTGTCGGGCTCTGTCGGGCCCTGTCGGGCCCTGTCGGGCTCTGTCGGGCTCTGTCGGGCCCTGTCGGGCTCTGTCGGGCTCTGTCGGGCTCTACTGGGCCCTGTCGGGCCCTGTCGGGCCCTGTCGGGCTCTGTCGGGCTCTGTCGGGCTCTGTCGGGCTCTACTGGGCCCTGTCGGGCTCTGTCGGGCTCTGTCGGGCCCTGTCGGGCTCTGTCGGGCTCTGTCGGGCCCTGTCGGGCTCTGTCGGGCACTGTCGGGCCCTGTCGGGCTCTGTCGGGCTCTGTCGGGCTCTGTCGGGCTCTGTCGGGCTCTACTGGGCCCTGTCGGGCTCTGTCGGGCTCTACTGGGCCCTGTCGGGCTCTGTCGGGCTCTGTCGGGCTCTGTCGGGCTCTGTCGGGCTCTGTCTGGCCCTGTCGGGCTCTGTCGGGCTCTACTGGGCCCTGTCGGGCTCTGTCGGGATCTGTCGGGCTCTGTCGGGCCCTGTCGGGCTCTGTCGGGCTCTGTCGGGCTCTACTGGGCCCTGTCGGGCTCTGTCGGGCTCTGTCGGGCCCTGTCGGGCTCTGTCGGGCTCTGTCGGGCCCTGTCGGGCTCTGTCGGGCTCTACTGGGCCCTGTCGGGCCCTGTCGGGCTCTGTCGGGCCCTGTCGGGCTCTGTCGGGCTCTGTCGGGCTCTACTGGGCCCTGTCGGGCTCTGTCGGGCTCTCTCGGGCCCTGTCGGGCTCTGTCGGGCTCTGTCGGGCCATGTCGGGCTCTGTCGGGCTCTGTCGGGCTCTGTCGGGCTCTGTCGGGCCCTGTCGGGCTCTGTCGGGCTCTACTGGGCCCTGTCGGGCCCTGTCGGGCCCTGTCGGGCTCTGTCGGGCTCTGTCGGGCCCTGTCGGTCTCTGTCGGGCTCTGTCGGGCTCTGTCGGGCTCTACTGGGCCCTGTCGGGCTCTGTCGGGCTCTGTCGGGCTCTGTCGGGTTCTGTCGGGCTCTGTCGGGCCCTGTCGGGCCCTGTCGGGCCCTGTCGGGCTCTGTCGGGCTCTGTCGGGCTCTGTCGGGCTCTACTGGGCCCTGTCGGGCCCTGTCGGGCTCTGTCGGGCTCTGTCGGGCTCTATCGGGCTCTACTGGGCTCTGTCGGGCCCGGTCGGGCCCTGTCGGGCTCTGTCGGGCTCTGTCGGGCTCTACTGGGCCCTGTCGGGCCCTGTCGCGCTCTGTCGGGCTCTGTCGGGCCCTGTCGGGCTCTGTCGGGCTCTGTCGGGCCCTGTCGGGCTCTGTCGGGCTCTGTCGGGGCCTGTCGGGCTCTGTCGGGCTCTGTCGGGCTCTGTCGGGCTCTGTCGGGCTCTACTGGGCCCTGTCGGGCTCTGTCAGGCTCTGTCGGGCCCTGTCGGGCTCTGTCGGGCTCTGTCGGGCTCTGTCGGGCCCTGTCGGGCTCTGTCGGGCTCTACTGGGCTCTACTGGGCCCTGTCGGGCTCTGTCGGGCTCTGTCAGGCTCTGTCGGGCTCTGTCGGGCTCTACTGGGCTCTGTCGGGCCCTGTCGGGCTCTGTCGGGCTCTGTCGGGCCCTGTCGGGCTCTGTCGGGCTCTGTCGGGCTCTACTGGGCCCTGTCGGGCCCTGTCGGGCTCTGTCGGGCTCTGTCGGGCTCTGTCGGGCTCTACTGGGCCCTGTCGGGCCCTGTCGGGCTCTGTCGGGCTCTGTCGGGCTCTGTCGGGCTCAACTGGTCTCTGTCGGGCTCTGTCGGGTTCTGTCGGGCTCTGTCGGGCTCTGTCGGGCTCTGTCGGGCTCTGTCGGGCTCTACTGGGCTCTGTCGGGCTCTGTCGGGCTCTACTGGGCCCTGTCGGGCTCTGTCGGGCTCTGTCGGGCCCTGTCGGGCCCTGTCGGGCTCTGTCGGGCTCTGTCGGGCTCTGTCGGGCTCTGTCGGGCTCTACTGGGCCCTGTCGGGCCCTCTCGGGCTCTGTCGGGCTCTGTCGGGCTCTGTCGGACTCTACTGGGCCCTGTCGGGCCCTGTCGGGCCCTGTCGGGCTCTGTCGGGCTCTGTCGGGCTATGTCGGGCTCTACTGCGCTCTGACGGCCTCTGTCGGGTTCTGTCGGGCTCTGTCGGGCTCTGTCGGGCTCTGTCGGGCTCTACTGGGCTCTGTCGGGCCCTGTCGGGCCCTGTCGGGCTCTGTCGGGCTCTGTCGGGCCCTGTCGGGCCCTGTCGGGCTCTGTCGGGCTCTGTCGGGCTCTACTGGGCCCTGTCGGGCCCTGTCGGGCTCTGTCGGGCTCTGTCGGGCTCTGTCGGGCCCTGTCGGGCCCTGTCGGGCCCTGTCGGGCTCTGTTGGACTCTGTCGGGCTCTACTGGGCCCTGTCGGGCTCTGTCGGGCTCTGTCGGGCCCTGTCGGGCCCTGTCGGGCTCTGTCGGGCCCTGTCGGGCTCTGTCGGGCTCTGTCGGGCTCTGTCGGGATCTACTGGGCTCTGTCGGGCTCTGTCGGGCTCTGTCGGGCTCTGTCGGGCTCTACTGGGCCCTGTCGGGCTCTGTCGGGCTCTGTCGGGCCCTGTCGGGCTCTGTCGGGCTCTGTCGGGCTCTGTCGGGCCCTGTCGGGCTCTGTCGGGCCCTGTCGGGCCCTGTCGGGCTCTGTCGGGCTCTGTCGGGCCCTGTCGGGCTCTCTCGGGCTCTGTCGGGCTCTGTCGGGCTCTGTCGGGCTCTACTGGGCCCTGTCGTCTCTGTCGGGCTCTGTCGGGCCCTGTCGGGCTCTGTCGGGCCCTGTCGGGCTCTGTCGGGCTCTACTGGGCCCTGTCGGGCTCTGTCGGACTCTGTCGGGCTCTGTCGGGCCCTGTCGGGCCCTGTCGGGCTCTGTCGGGCTCTGTCAGGCTCTACTGGGCCCTGTCGGACTCTGTCGGGCTCTGTCGGGCTCTGTCGGGCTCTGTCGGGCTCTGACGGGTTCTGTCGGGCTCTGTCGTGCTCTACTGGGCCCTGTCGGGCCCTGTCGGGCCCTGTCGGGCTCTGTCGGGCTCTGTCGGGCTCTGTCGGGCTCTACTGGGCTCTACTGGGCTCTGTCGGGCTCTGTAGGGTTCTGTCGGGCTCTGTCGGGCTCTGTCGGGCCCTGTCGGGCTCTGTCGGACTCTGTCGTGCCCTGTCGGGCTCTGTCGGGCCCTGTCGGGCCCTGTCGGGCTCTGTCGGGCTCTGTCGGGCCCTGTCGGGCTCTGTCGGGCTCTGTCGGGCTCTACTGGGCCCTGTCGGGCCCTGTCGGGCCCTGTCGGGCCCTGTCGGGCTCTGTCGGGCTCTGTCGGGCTCTACTGGGCCCTGTCGGGCTCTGTCGGGCTCTGTCGGGCCCTGTCGGGCTCTGTCGGGCTCTGTCGGGCCCTGTCGGGCTCTGTCGGGCTCTGTCGGGCTCTGTCGGGCTCTACTGGGCCCTGTCGGGCTCTGTCGGGCTCTACTGGGCCCTGTCGGGCTCTGTCGGGCTCTGTCGGGCTCTGTCGGGCTCTGTCTGGCCCTGTCGGGCTCTGTCGGGCTCTACTGGGCCCTGTCGGGCTCTGTCGGGCTCTGTCGGGCTCTGTCGGGCCCTGTCGGGCTCTGTCGGGCTCTGTCGGGCTCTACTGGGCCCTGTCGGGCTCTGTCGGGCTCTGTCGGGCCCTGTCGGGCTCTGTCGGGCTCTGTCGGGCCCTGTCGGGCTCTGTCGGGCTCTACTGGGCCCTGTCGGGCCCTGTCGGGCTCTGTCGGGCTCTGTCGGGCTCTACTGGGCCCTGTCGGGCTCTGTCGGGCTCTGTCGGGCCCTGTCGGGCTCTGTCGGGCTCTGTCGGGCTCTGTCGGGCCATGTCGGGCTCTGTCGGGCTCTGTCGGGCTCTGTCGGGCCCTGTCGGGCTCTGTCGGGCTCTACTGGGCCCTTTCGGGCCCTGTCGGGCCCTGTCGGGCTCTGTCGGGCTCTGTCGGGCCCTGTCGGTCTCTGTCGGGCTCTGTCGGGCTCTGTCGGGCTCTACTGGGCCCTGTCGGGCTCTGTCGGGCTCTGTCGGGCTCTGTCGGGCTCTGACGGGTTCTGTCGGGCTCTGTCGGGCCCTGTCGGGCCCTGTCGGGCCCTGTCGGGCTCTGTCGGGCTCTGTCGGGCTCTGTCGGGATCTACTGGGCTCTGTCGGGCTCTGTCGGGCTCTGTCGGGCTCTGTCGGGCTCTACTGGGCCCTGTCGGGCTCTGTCGGGCTCTGTCGGGCTCTGTCGGGCTCTGACGGGTTCTGTCGGGCTCTGTCGGGCTCTGTCGGGCTCTACTGGGCCCTGTCGGGCCCTGTCGGGCCCTGTCGGGCTCTGTCGGGCTCTGTCGGGCCCTGTCGGGCTCTGTCGGGCTCTGTCGGGCTCTACTGGGCCCTGTCGGGCCCTGTCGGGCTCTGTCGGGCTCTGTCGGGCTCTGTCGGGCTCTACTGGGCTCTGTCGGGCCCTTTCGGGCCCTGTCGGGCTCTGTCGGGCCCTGTCGGGCTCTGTCGGGCTCTGTCGGGCCCTGTCGGGCTCTGTCGGGCTCTGTCGGGCTCTGTCGGGCTCTACTGGGCTCTGTCGGGCCCTGTCGGTCTCTGTCGGGCTCTGTCGGGCTCTGTCGGGCTCTACTGGGCCCTGTCGGGCTCTGTCGGGCTCTGTCGGGCTCTGTCGGGCTCTGACGGGTTCTGTCGGGCTCTGTCGGGCCCTGTCGGGCCCTGTCGGGCCCTGTCGGGCTCTGTCGGGCTCTGTCGGGCTCTGTCGGGATCTACTGGGCTCTGTCGGGCCCTGTCGGGCTCTGTCGGGCTCTGTCGGGCTCTACTGGGCCCTGTCGGGCCCTGTCGGGCCCTGTCGGGCTCTGTCGGGCTCTGTCGGGCTCTGTCGGGCTCTACTGGGCCCTGTCGGGCTCTGTCGGGCTCTGTCGGGCCCTGTCGGGCTCTGTCGGGCTCTGTCGGGCCCTGTCGGGCTCTGTCGGGCACTGTCGGGCCCTGTCGGGCTCTGTCGGGCTCTGTCGGGCTCTGTCGGGCTCTGTCGGGCTCTACTGGGCCCTGTCGGGCTCTGTCGGGCTCTACTGGGCCCTGTCGGGCTCTGTCGGGCTCTGTCGGGCTCTGTCGGGCTCTGTCGGGCTCTGTCGGGCTCTGTCTGGCCCTGTCGGGCTCTGTCGGGCTCTACTGGGCCCTGTCGGGCTCTGTCGGGATCTGTCGGGCTCTGTCGGGCCCTGTCGGGCTCTGTCGGGCTCTGTCGGGCTCTACTGGGCCCTGTCGGGCTCTGTCGGGCTCTGTCGGGCCCTGTCGGGCTCTGTCGGGCTCTGTCGGGCCCTGTCGGGCTCTGTCGGGCTCTACTGGGCCCTGTCGGGCCCTGTCGGGCTCTGTCGGGCCCTGTCGGGCTCTGTCGGGCTCTGTCGGGCTCTACTGGGCCCTGTCGGGCTCTGTCGGGCTCTCTCGGGCCCTGTCGGGCTCTGTCGGGCTCTGTCGGGCCATGTCGGGCTCTGTCGGGCTCTGTCGGGCTCTGTCGGGCTCTGTCGGGCCCTGTCGGGCTCTGTCGGGCTCTACTGGGCCCTGTCGGGCCCTGTCGGGCCCTGTCGGGCTCTGTCGGGCTCTGTCGGGCCCTGTCGGTCTCTGTCGGGCTCTGTCGGGCTCTGTCGGGCTCTACTGGGCCCTGTCGGGCTCTGTCGGGCTCTGTCGGGCTCTGTCGGGCTCTGTCGGGTTCTGTCGGGCTCTGTCGGGCCCTGTCGGGCCCTGTCGGGCCCTGTCGGGCTCTGTCGGGCTCTGTCGGGCTCTGTCGGGCTCTACTGGGCCCTGTCGGGCCCTGTCGGGCTCTGTCGGGCTCTGTCGGGCTCTATCGGGCTCTACTGGGCTCTGTCGGGCCCAGTCGGGCCCTGTCGGGCTCTGTCGGGCTCTGTCGGGCTCTACTGGGCCCTGTCGGGCCCTGTCGCGCTCTGTCGGGCTCTGTCGGGCCCTGTCGGGCTCTGTCGGGCTCTGTCGGGCCCTGTCGGGCTCTGTCGGGCTCTGTCGGGGCCTGTCGGGCTCTGTCGGGCTCTGTCGGGCTCTGTCGGGCTCTGTCGGGCTCTACTGGGCCCTGTCGGGCTCTGTCAGGCTCTGTCGGGCCCTGTCGGGCTCTGTCGGGCTCTGTCGGGCTCTGTCGGGCCCTGTCGGGCTCTGTCGGGCTCTACTGGGCTCTACTGGGCCCTGTCGGGCTCTGTCGGGCTCTGTCAGGCTCTGTCGGGCTCTGTCGGGCTCTACTGGGCTCTGTCGGGCCCTGTCGGGCTCTGTCGGGCTCTGTCGGGCCCTGTCGGGCTCTGTCGGGCTCTGTCGGGCTCTACTGGGCCCTGTCGGGCCCTGTCGGGCTCTGTCGGGCTCTGTCGGGCTCTGTCGGGCTCTACTGGGCCCTGTCGGGCCCTGTCGGGCTCTGTCGGGCTCTGTCGGGCTCTGTCGGGCTCAACTGGTCTCTGTCGGGCTCTGTCGGGTTCTGTCGGGCTCTGTCGGGCTCTGTCGGGCTCTGTCGGGCTCTGTCGGGCTCTACTGGGCTCTGTCGGGCTCTGTCGGGCTCTACTGGGCCCTGTCGGGCTCTGTCGGGCTCTGTCGGGCCCTGTCGGGCCCTGTCGGGCTCTGTCGGGCTCTGTCGGGCTCTGTCGGGCTCTGTCGGGCTCTACTGGGCCCTGTCGGGCCCTCTCGGGCTCTGTCGGGCTCTGTCGGGCTCTGTCGGACTCTACTGGGCCCTGTCGGGCCCTGTCGGGCCCTGTCGGGCTCTGTCGGGCTCTGTCGGGCTATGTCGGGCTCTACTGCGCTCTGACGGCCTCTGTCGGGTTCTGTCGGGCTCTGTCGGGCTCTGTCGGGCTCTGTCGGGCTCTACTGGGCTCTGTCGGGCCCTGTCGGGCCCTGTCGGGCTCTGTCGGGCTCTGTCGGGCCCTGTCGGGCCCTGTCGGGCTCTGTCGGGCTCTGTCGGGCTCTACTGGGCCCTGTCGGGCCCTGTCGGGCTCTGTCGGGCTCTGTCGGGCTCTGTCGGGCCCTGTCGGGCCCTGTCGGGCCCTGTCGGGCTCTGTTGGACTCTGTCGGGCTCTACTGGGCCCTGTCGGGCTCTGTCGGGCTCTGTCGGGCCCTGTCGGGCCCTGTCGGGCTCTGTCGGGCCCTGTCGGGCTCTGTCGGGCTCTGTCGGGCTCTGTCGGGATCTACTGGGCTCTGTCGGGCTCTGTCGGGCTCTGTCGGGCTCTGTCGGGCTCTACTGGGCCCTGTCGGGCTCTGTCGGGCTCTGTCGGGCCCTGTCGGGCTCTGTCGGGCTCTGTCGGGCTCTGTCGGGCCCTGTCGGGCTCTGTCGGGCCCTGTCGGGCCCTGTCGGGCTCTGTCGGGCTCTGTCGGGCCCTGTCGGGCTCTCTCGGGCTCTGTCGGGCTCTGTCGGGCTCTGTCGGGCTCTACTGGGCCCTGTCGTCTCTGTCGGGCTCTGTCGGGCCCTGTCGGGCTCTGTCGGGCCCTGTCGGGCTCTGTCGGGCTCTACTGGGCCCTGTCGGGCTCTGTCGGACTCTGTCGGGCTCTGTCGGGCCCTGTCGGGCCCTGTCGGGCTCTGTCGGGCTCTGTCAGGCTCTACTGGGCCCTGTCGGACTCTGTCGGGCTCTGTCGGGCTCTGTCGGGCTCTGTCGGGCTCTGACGGGTTCTGTCGGGCTCTGTCGGGCTCTACTGGGCCCTGTCGGGCCCTGTCGGGCCCTGTCGGGCTCTGTCGGGCTCTGTCGGGCTCTGTCGGGCTCTACTGGGCTCTACTGGGCTCTGTCGGGCTCTGTAGGGGTTCTGTCGGGCTCTGTCGGGCTCTGTCGGGCCCTGTCGGGCTCTGTCGGACTCTGTCGTGCCCTGTCGGGCTCTGTCGGGCCTGTCGGGCCCTGTCGGGCTCTGTCGGGCTCTGTCGGGCCCTGTCGGGCTCTGTCGGGCTCTGTCGGGCTCTACTGGGCCCTGTCGGGCCCTGTCGGGCCCTGTCCGGGCCTCTATCAGATTGGTTCTGTCGGGCTCTGTCGGGCTCTACTGGGCCCTGTCGGGCTCTGTCGGGCTCTGTCGGGCCCTGTCGGGCTCTGTCGGGCTCTGTCGGGCCCTGTCGGGCTCTGTCGGGCTCTGTCGGGCTCTGTCGGGCTCTCCCTGTCGGGCTCTGTCGGGCTCTACTGGGCCCTGTCGGGCTCTGTCGGGCTCTGTCGGGCCCTGTCGGGCTCTGTCTGGCCCTGTCGGGCTCTGTCGGGCTCTACTGGGCCCTGTCGGGCTCTGTCGGGCTCTGTCGGGCTCTGTCGGGCCCTGTCGGGCTCTGTCGGGCTCTGTCGGGCTCTACTGGGCCCTGTCGGGCTCTGTCGGGCTCTGTCGGGCCCTGTCGGGCTCTGTCGGGCTCTGTCGGGCCCTGTCGGGCTCTGTCGGGCTCTACTGGGCCCTGTCGGGCCCTGTCGGGCTCTGTCGGGCTCTGTCGGGCTCTACTGGGCCCTGTCGGGCTCTGTCGGGCTCTGTCGGGCCCTGTCGGGCTCTGTCGGGCTCTGTCGGGCTCTGTCGGGCCATGTCGGGCTCTGTCGGGCTCTGTCGGGCTCTGTCGGGCCCTGTCGGGCTCTGTCGGGCTCTACTGGGCCCTTTCGGGCCCTGTCGGGCCCTGTCGGGCTCTGTCGGGCTCTGTCGGGCCCTGTCGGTCTCTGTCGGGCTCTGTCGGGCTCTGTCGGGCTCTACTGGGCCCTGTCGGGCTCTGTCGGGCTCTGTCGGGCTCTGTCGGGCTCTGACGGGTTCTGTCGGGCTCTGTCGGGCCCTGTCGGGCCCTGTCGGGCCCTGTCGGGCTCTGTCGGGCTCTGTCGGGCTCTGTCGGGATCTACTGGGCTCTGTCGGGCTCTGTCGGGCTCTACTGGGCCCTGTCGGGCTCTGTCGGGCTCTGTCGGGCCCTGTCGGGCTCTGTCGGGCTCTGTCGGGCCCTGTCGGGCTCTGTCGGGCTCTACTGGGCCCTGTCGGGCCCTGTCGGGCTCTGTCGGGCTCTGTCGGGCTCTACTGGGCCCTGTCGGGCTCTGTCGGGCTCTGTCGGGCCCTGTCGGGCTCTGTCGGGCTCTGTCGGGCTCTGTCGGGCCATGTCGGGCTCTGTCGGGCTCTGTCGGGCTCTGTCGGGCCCTGTCGGGCTCTGTCGGGCTCTACTGGGCCCTTTCGGGCCCTGTCGGGCCCTGTCGGGCTCTGTCGGGCTCTGTCGGGCCCTGTCGGTCTCTGTCGGGCTCTGTCGGGCTCTGTCGGGCTCTACTGGGCCCTGTCGGGCTCTGTCGGGCTCTGTCGGGCTCTGTCGGGCTCTGACGGGTTCTGTCGGGCTCTGTCGGGCCCTGTCGGGCCCTGTCGGGCCCTGTCGGGCTCTGTCGGGCTCTGTCGGGCTCTGTCGGGATCTACTGGGCTCTGTCGGGCTCTGTCGGGCTCTACTGGGCCCTGTCGGGCCCTGTCGGGCTCTGTCGGGCTCTGTCGGGCTCTGTCGGGCTCTACTGGGCTCTGTCGGGCCCGGTCGGGCCCTGTCGGGCTCTGTCGGGCTCTGTCGGGCTCAACTGGGCCCTGTCGGGCCCTGTCGCGCTCTGTCGGGCTCTGTCGGGCCCTGTCGGGCTCTGTCGGGCTCTGTCGGGGCCTGTCGGGCTCTGTCGGGCTCTGTCGGGCTCTGTCGGGCTCTGTCGGGCTCTACTGGGCCCTGTCGGGCTCTGTCAGGCTCTGTCGGGCCCTGTCGGGCTCTGTCGGGCTCTGTCGGGCTCTGTCGGGCCCTGTCGGGCTCTGTCGGGCTCTACTGGGCTCTACTGGGCCCTGTCGGGCTCTGTCGGGCTCTGTCAGGCTCTGTCGGGCTCTGTCGGGCTCTACTGGGCTCTGTCGGGCCCTGTCGGGCCCTGTCGGGCTCTGTCGGGCTCTGTCGGGCCCTGTCGGGCTCTGTCGGGCTCTGTCGGGCTCTACTGGGCCCTGTCGGGCTCTGTCGGGCTCTGTCGGGCTCTGTCGGGCTCTACTGGGCCCTGTCGGGCCCTGTCGGGCTCTGTCGGGCTCTGTCGGGCTCTGTCGGGCTCAACTGGTCTCTGTCGGGCTCTGTCGGGCTCTGTCGGGCTCTGTCGGGCTCTGTCGGGCTCTGTCGGGCTCTACTGGGCTCTGTCGGGCTCTGTCGGGCTCTACTGGGCCCTGTCGGGCTCTGTCGGGCTCTGTCGGGCCTTGTCGGGCCCTGTCGGGCTCTGTCGGGCTCTGTCGGGTTCTGTCGGGCTCTGTCGGGCTCTGTCGGGCTATGTCGGGCTCTACTGGGCCCTGTCGGGCCCTCTCGGGCTCTGTCGGGCTCTGTCGGGCTCTGTCGGACTCTACTGGGCCCTGTCGGGCCCTGTCGGGCCCTGTCGGGCTCTGTCGGGCTCTGTCGGGCTATGTCGGGCTCTACTGCGCTCTGACGGCCTCTGTCGGGTTCTGTCGGGCTCTGTCGGGCTCTGTCGGGCTCTGTCGGGCTCTACTGGGCTCTGTCGGGCCCTGTCGGGCCCTGTCGGGCTCTGTCGGGCTCTGTCGGGCCCTGTCGGGCCCTGTCGGGCTCTGTCGGGCTCTGTCGGGCTCTACTGGGCCCTGTCGGGCTCTGTCGGGCTCTGTCGGGCTCTGTCGGGCTCTGTCGGGCCCTGTCGGGCCCTGTCGGGCTCTGTTGGACTCTGTCGGGCTCTACTGGGCCCTGTCGCGCTCTGTCGGGCTCTGTCGGGCCCTGTCGGGCCCTGTCGGGCCCTGTCGGGCCCTGTCGGGCTCTGTCGGGCTCTGTCGGGCTCTGTCGGGATCTACTGGGCTCTGTCGGGCTCTGTCGGGCTCTGTCGGGCTCTGTCGGGCTCTACTGGGCCCTGTCGGGCTCTGTCGGGCTCTGTCGGGCCCTGTCGGGCTCTGTCGGGCCCTGTCGGGCTCTGTCGGGCCCTGTCGGGCCCTGTCGGGCTCTGTCGGGCTCTGTCGGGCCCTGTCGGGCTCTCTCGGGCTCTGTCGGGCTCTGTCGGGCTCTGTCGGGCTCTACTGGGCCCTGTCGGGCTCTGTCGGGCTCTGTCGGGCTCTGTCGGGCCCTGTCGGGCTCTGTCGGGCTCTACTGGGCCCTGTCGGGCTCTGTTGGGCTCTGTCGGGCTCTGTCGGGCTCTGTCGGGCTCTACTGGGCCCTGTCGGGCTCTGTCGGGCTCTGTCGGGCCGTTTCGGGCTCTGTCGGGCTCTGTCGGGCCCTGTCGGGCTCTGTAGGGCCCTGTCGGGCCCTGTCGGGCTCTGTCGGGCTCTGTCGGGCCCTGTCGGGCTCTGTCGGGCTCTGTCGGGCTCTGTCGGGCTCAGTCGGGCTCTACTGGGCCCTGTCGGGCTCTGTCGGGCTCTGTCGGGCTCTGTCGGGCTCTGTCGGGCCCTGTCGGGCTCTGTCGGGCTCTACTGGGCCCTGTTGGGCCCTGTCGGGCTCTGTCGGGCTCTGTCGGGCTCTGTCGGGCCCTGTCGGGCTCTGTCGGGCTCTGTCGGACTCTGTCGGGCTCTACTGGGCCCTGTCGGGCTCTGTCGGGCTCTGTCGGGCTCTACTGGGCCCTGTCGGGCTCTGTCGGGCCCTGTCGGGCCCTGTCGGGCTCTGTCGGGCTCTGTCGGGCCATGTCGGGCTCTGTCGTCCTCTGTCGGGCTCTGTCGGGCTCTGTCGGGCCCTGTCGGGCTCTGTCGGGCTCTACTGGGCCCTGTCGGGCCCTGTCGGGCCCTGTCGGACTCTGTCGGGCTCTGTCGGGCCCTGTCGGTCTCTGTCGGGCTCTGTCGGGCTCTGTCGGGCTCTACTGGGCCCTGTCGGGCTCTGTCGGGCTCTGTCGGGCTCTGTCGGGCTCTGACGGGTTCTGTCGGGCTCTGTCGGGCTCTGTCGGGCTCTACTGGGCCCTGTCGGGCCCTGTCGGGCCCTGTCGGTCTCTGTCGGGCTCTGTCGGGCTCTACTGGGCCCTGTCGGGCCCTGTCGGGCTCTGTCGGGCTCTGTCGGGCTCTGTCGGGCTCTACTGGGCTCTGTCGGGCCCTGTCGGGCCCTGTCGGGCCCTGTCGGGCCCTGTCGGGCTCTGTCGGGCTCTGTCGGGCTCTACTGGGCCCTGTCGGGCCCTGTCGGGCTCTGTCGGGCTCTGTCGGGCCCTGTTGGGCTCTGTCGGGCTCTGTCGGGCCCTGTCGGGCTCTGTCGGGCTCTGTCGGGCTCTGTCGGGCTCTGTCGGGCCCTGTCGGGCTCTGTCGGGCTCTGTCGGGCTCTGTCGGGCTCTGTCGGGCCCTGTCGGGCTCTGTCGGGCTCTACTGGGCTCTACTGGGCCCTGTCGGGCTCTGTCGGGCTCTGTCAGGCTCTGTCGGGCTCTGTCGGGCTCTACTGGGCTCTGTCGGGCCCTGTCGGGCCCTGTCGGGCTCTGTCGGGCTCTGTCGGGCCCTGTCGTCTCTGTCGGGCTCTGTCGGGCCCTGTCGGGCTCTGTCGGGCCCTGTCGGGCTCTGTCGGGCTCTACTGGGCCCTGTCGGGCTCTGTCGGGCTCTGTCGGGCTCTGTCGGGCCCTGTCGGGCCCTGTCGGGCTCTGTCGGGCTCTGTCAGGCTCTACTGGGCCCTGTCGGACTCTGTCGGGCTCTGTCGGGCTCTGTCGGGCTCTGTCGGGCTCTGACGGGTTCTGTCGGGCTCTGTCGGGCTCTACTGGGCCCTGTCGGGCCCTGTCGGGCCCTGTCGGGCTCTGTCGGGCTCTGTCGGGCTCTGTCGGGCTCTACTGGGCTCTACTGGGCTCTGTCGGGCTCTGTAGGGTTCTGTCGGGCTCTGTCGGGCTCTGTCGGGCCCTGTCGGGCTCTGTCGGACTCTGTCGTGCCCTGTCGGGCTCTGTCGGGCCCTGTCGGGCCCTGTCGGGCTCTGTCGGGCTCTGTCGGGCCCTGTCGGGCTCTGTCGGGCTCTGTCGGGCTCTACTGGGCCCTGTCGGGCCCTGTCGGGCCCTGTCGGGCCCTGTCGGGCTCTGTCGGGCTCTGTCGGGCTCTACTGGGCCCTGTCGGGCTCTGTCGGGCTCTGTCGGGCCCTGTCGGGCTCTGTCGGGCTCTGTCGGGCCCTGTCGGGCTCTGTCGGGCTCTGTCGGGCTCTGTCGGGCTCTACTGGGCCCTGTCGGGCTCTGTCGGGCTCTACTGGGCCCTGTCGGGCTCTGTCGGGCTCTGTCGGGCTCTGTCGGGCTCTGTCTGGCCCTGTCGGGCTCTGTCGGGCTCTACTGGGCCCTGTCGGGCTCTGTCGGGCTCTGTCGGGCTCTGTCGGGCCCTGTCGGGCTCTGTCGGGCTCTGTCGGGCTCTACTGGGCCCTGTCGGGCTCTGTCGGGCTCTGTCGGGCCCTGTCGGGCTCTGTCGGGCTCTGTCGGGCCCTGTCGGGCTCTGTCGGGCTCTACTGGGCCCTGTCGGGCCCTGTCGGGCTCTGTCGGGCTCTGTCGGGCTCTACTGGGCCCTGTCGGGCTCTGTCGGGCTCTGTCGGGCCCTGTCGGGCTCTGTCGGGCTCTGTCGGGCTCTGTCGGGCCATGTCGGGCTCTGTCGGGCTCTGTCGGGCTCTGTCGGGCCCTGTCGGGCTCTGTCGGGCTCTACTGGGCCCTTTCGGGCCCTGTCGGGCCCTGTCGGGCTCTGTCGGGCTCTGTCGGGCCCTGTCGGTCTCTGTCGGGCTCTGTCGGGCTCTGTCGGGCTCTACTGGGCCCTGTCGGGCTCTGTCGGGCTCTGTCGGGCTCTGTCGGGCTCTGACGGGTTCTGTCGGGCTCTGTCGGGCCCTGTCGGGCCCTGTCGGGCCCTGTCGGGCTCTGTCGGGCTCTGTCGGGCTCTGTCGGGATCTACTGGGCTCTGTCGGGCTCTGTCGGGCTCTACTGGGCCCTGTCGGGCTCTGTCGGGCTCTGTCGGGCCCTGTCGGGCTCTGTCGGGCTCTGTCGGGCCCTGTCGGGCTCTGTCGGGCTCTACTGGGCCCTGTCGGGCCCTGTCGGGCTCTGTCGGGCTCTGTCGGGCTCTACTGGGCCCTGTCGGGCTCTGTCGGGCTCTGTCGGGCCCTGTCGGGCTCTGTCGGGCTCTGTCGGGCTCTGTCGGGCCATGTCGGGCTCTGTCGGGCTCTGTCGGGCTCTGTCGGGCCCTGTCGGGCTCTGTCGGGCTCTACTGGGCCCTTTCGGGCCCTGTCGGGCCCTGTCGGGCTCTGTCGGGCTCTGTCGGGCCCTGTCGGTCTCTGTCGGGCTCTGTCGGGCTCTGTCGGGCTCTACTGGGCCCTGTCGGGCTCTGTCGGGCTCTGTCGGGCTCTGTCGGGCTCTGACGGGTTCTGTCGGGCTCTGTCGGGCCCTGTCGGGCCCTGTCGGGCCCTGTCGGGCTCTGTCGGGCTCTGTCGGGCTCTGTCGGGATCTACTGGGCTCTGTCGGGCTCTGTCGGGCTCTACTGGGCCCTGTCGGGCCCTGTCGGGCTCTGTCGGGCTCTGTCGGGCTCTGTCGGGCTCTACTGGGCTCTGTCGGGCCCGGTCGGGCCCTGTCGGGCTCTGTCGGGCTCTGTCGGGCTCAACTGGGCCCTGTCGGGCCCTGTCGGGCTCTGTCGGGCTCTGTCGGGCTCTGTCGGGCTCTACTGGGCTCTGTCGGGCCCTGTCGGGCTCTGTCGGGCTCTGTCGGGCCCTGTCGGGCTCTGTCGGGCTCTGTCGGGCTCTACTGGGCCCTGTCGGGCCCTGTCGGGCTCTGTCGGGCTCTGTCGGGCTCTGTCGGGCTCTACTGGGCCCTGTCGGGCCCTGTCGGGCTCTGTCGGGCTCTGTCGGGCTCTGTCGGGCTCAACTGGTCTCTGTCGGGCTCTGTCGGGTTCTGTCGGGCTCTGTCGGGCTCTGTCGGGCTCTGTCGGGCTCTGTCGGGCTCTACTGGGCTCTGTCGGGCTCTGTCGGGCTCTACTGGGCCCTGTCGGGCTCTGTCGGGCTCTGTCGGGCCCTGTCGGGCCCTGTCGGGCTCTGTCGGGCTCTGTCGGGCTCTGTCGGGCTCTGTCGGGCTCTACTGGGCCCTGTCGGGCCCTCTCGGGCTCTGTCGGGCTCTGTCGGGCTCTGTCGGACTCTACTGGGCCCTGTCGGGCCCTGTCGGGCCCTGTCGGGCTCTGTCGGGCTCTGTCGGGCTATGTCGGGCTCTACTGCGCTCTGACGGCCTCTGTCGGGTTCTGTCGGGCTCTGTCGGGCTCTGTCGGGCTCTGTCGGGCTCTACTGGGCTCTGTCGGGCCCTGTCGGGCCCTGTCGGGCTCTGTCGGGCTCTGTCGGGCCCTGTCGGGCCCTGTCGGGCTCTGTCGGGCTCTGTCGGGCTCTACTGGGCCCTGTCGGGCCCTGTCGGGCTCTGTCGGGCTCTGTCGGGCTCTGTCGGGCCCTGTCGGGCCCTGTCGGGCCCTGTCGGGCTCTGTTGGACTCTGTCGGGCTCTACTGGGCCCTGTCGGGCTCTGTCGGGCTCTGTCGGGCCCTGTCGGGCCCTGTCGGGCTCTGTCGGGCCCTGTCGGGCTCTGTCGGGCTCTGTCGGGCTCTGTCGGGATCTACTGGGCTCTGTCGGGCTCTGTCGGGCTCTGTCGGGCTCTGTCGGGCTCTACTGGGCCCTGTCGGGCTCTGTCGGGCTCTGTCGGGCCCTGTCGGGCTCTGTCGGGCTCTGTCGGGCTCTGTCGGGCCCTGTCGGGCTCTGTCGGGCCCTGTCGGGCCCTGTCGGGCTCTGTCGGGCTCTGTCGGGCCCTGTCGGGCTCTCTCGGGCTCTGTCGGGCTCTGTCGGGCTCTGTCGGGCTCTACTGGGCCCTGTCGTCTCTGTCGGGCTCTGTCGGGCCCTGTCGGGCTCTGTCGGGCCCTGTCGGGCTCTGTCGGGCTCTACTGGGCCCTGTCGGGCTCTGTCGGACTCTGTCGGGCTCTGTCGGGCCCTGTCGGGCCCTGTCGGGCTCTGTCGGGCTCTGTCAGGCTCTACTGGGCCCTGTCGGACTCTGTCGGGCTCTGTCGGGCTCTGTCGGGCTCTGTCGGGCTCTGACGGGTTCTGTCGGGCTCTGTCGGGCTCTACTGGGCCCTGTCGGGCCCTGTCGGGCCCTGTCGGGCTCTGTCGGGCTCTGTCGGGCTCTGTCGGGCTCTACTGGGCTCTACTGGGCTCTGTCGGGCTCTGTAGGGTTCTGTCGGGCTCTGTCGGGCTCTGTCGGGCCCTGTCGGGCTCTGTCGGACTCTGTCGTGCCCTGTCGGGCTCTGTCGGGCCCTGTCGGGCCCTGTCGGGCTCTGTCGGGCTCTGTCGGGCCCTGTCGGGCTCTGTCGGGCTCTGTCGGGCTCTACTGGGCCCTGTCGGGCCCTGTCGGGCCCTGTCGGGCCCTGTCGGGCTCTGTCGGGCTCTGTCGGGCTCTACTGGGCCCTGTCGGGCTCTGTCGGGCTCTGTCGGGCCCTGTCGGGCTCTGTCGGGCTCTGTCGGGCCCTGTCGGGCTCTGTCGGGCTCTGTCGGGCTCTGTCGGGCTCTACTGGGCCCTGTCGGGCTCTGTCGGGCTCTACTGGGCCCTGTCGGGCTCTGTCGGGCTCTGTCGGGCTCTGTCGGGCTCTGTCTGGCCCTGTCGGGCTCTGTCGGGCTCTACTGGGCCCTGTCGGGCTCTGTCGGGCTCTGTCGGGCTCTGTCGGGCCCTGTCGGGCTCTGTCGGGCTCTGTCGGGCTCTACTGGGCCCTGTCGGGCTCTGTCGGGCTCTGTCGGGCCCTGTCGGGCTCTGTCGGGCTCTGTCGGGCCCTGTCGGGCTCTGTCGGGCTCTACTGGGCCCTGTCGGGCCCTGTCGGGCTCTGTCGGGCTCTGTCGGGCTCTACTGGGCCCTGTCGGGCTCTGTCGGGCTCTGTCGGGCCCTGTCGGGCTCTGTCGGGCTCTGTCGGGCTCTGTCGGGCCATGTCGGGCTCTGTCGGGCTCTGTCGGGCTCTGTCGGGCCCTGTCGGGCTCTGTCGGGCTCTACTGGGCCCTTTCGGGCCCTGTCGGGCCCTGTCGGGCTCTGTCGGGCTCTGTCGGGCCCTGTCGGTCTCTGTCGGGCTCTGTCGGGCTCTGTCGGGCTCTACTGGGCCCTGTCGGGCTCTGTCGGGCTCTGTCGGGCTCTGTCGGGCTCTGACGGGTTCTGTCGGGCTCTGTCGGGCCCTGTCGGGCCCTGTCGGGCCCTGTCGGGCTCTGTCGGGCTCTGTCGGGCTCTGTCGGGATCTACTGGGCTCTGTCGGGCTCTGTCGGGCTCTACTGGGCCCTGTCGGGCTCTGTCGGGCTCTGTCGGGCCCTGTCGGGCTCTGTCGGGCTCTGTCGGGCCCTGTCGGGCTCTGTCGGGCTCTACTGGGCCCTGTCGGGCCCTGTCGGGCTCTGTCGGGCTCTGTCGGGCTCTACTGGGCCCTGTCGGGCTCTGTCGGGCTCTGTCGGGCCCTGTCGGGCTCTGTCGGGCTCTGTCGGGCTCTGTCGGGCCATGTCGGGCTCTGTCGGGCTCTGTCGGGCTCTGTCGGGCCCTGTCGGGCTCTGTCGGGCTCTACTGGGCCCTTTCGGGCCCTGTCGGGCCCTGTCGGGCTCTGTCGGGCTCTGTCGGGCCCTGTCGGTCTCTGTCGGGCTCTGTCGGGCTCTGTCGGGCTCTACTGGGCCCTGTCGGGCTCTGTCGGGCTCTGTCGGGCTCTGTCGGGCTCTGACGGGTTCTGTCGGGCTCTGTCGGGCCCTGTCGGGCCCTGTCGGGCCCTGTCGGGCTCTGTCGGGCTCTGTCGGGCTCTGTCGGGATCTACTGGGCTCTGTCGGGCTCTGTCGGGCTCTACTGGGCCCTGTCGGGCCCTGTCGGGCTCTGTCGGGCTCTGTCGGGCTCTGTCGGGCTCTACTGGGCTCTGTCGGGCCCGGTCGGGCCCTGTCGGGCTCTGTCGGGCTCTGTCGGGCTCAACTGGGCCCTGTCGGGCCCTGTCGCGCTCTGTCGGGCTCTGTCGGGCCCTGTCGGGCTCTGTCGGGCTCTGTCGGGGCCTGTCGGGCTCTGTCGGGCTCTGTCGGGCTCTGTCGGGCTCTGTCGGGCTCTACTGGGCCCTGTCGGGCTCTGTCAGGCTCTGTCGGGCCCTGTCGGGCTCTGTCGGGCTCTGTCGGGCTCTGTCGGGCCCTGTCGGGCTCTGTCGGGCTCTACTGGGCTCTACTGGGCCCTGTCGGGCTCTGTCGGGCTCTGTCAGGCTCTGTCGGGCTCTGTCGGGCTCTACTGGGCTCTGTCGGGCCCTGTCGGGCCCTGTCGGGCTCTGTCGGGCTCTGTCGGGCCCTGTCGGGCTCTGTCGGGCTCTGTCGGGCTCTACTGGGCCCTGTCGGGCTCTGTCGGGCTCTGTCGGGCTCTACTGGGCCCTGTCGGGCCCTATCGGGCTCTGTCGGGCTCTGTCGGGCTCTGTCGGGCTCAACTGGTCTCTGTCGGGCTCTGTCGGGCTCTGTCGGGCTCTGTCGGGCTCTGTCGGGCTCTGTCGGGCTCTACTGGGCTCTGTCGGGCTCTGTCGGGCTCTACTGGGCCCTGTCGGGCTCTGTCGGGCTCTGTCGGGCCTTGTCGGGCCCTGTCGGGCTCTGTCGGGCTCTGTCGGGTTCTGTCGGGCTCTGTCGGGCTCTGTCGGGCTATGTCGGGCTCTACTGGGCCCTGTCGGGCCCTCTCGGGCTCTGTCGGGCTCTGTCGGGCTCTGTCGGACTCTACTGGGCCCTGTCGGGCCCTGTCGGGCCCTGTCGGGCTCTGTCGGGCTCTGTCGGGCTATGTCGGGCTCTACTGCGCTCTGACGGCCTCTGTCGGGTTCTGTCGGGCTCTGTCGGGCTCTGTCGGGCTCTGTCGGGCTCTACTGGGCTCTGTCGGGCCCTGTCGGGCCCTGTCGGGCTCTGTCGGGCTCTGTCGGGCCCTGTCGGGCCCTGTCGGGCTCTGTCGGGCTCTGTCGGGCTCTACTGGGCCCTGTCGGGCTCTGTCGGGCTCTGTCGGGCTCTGTCGGGCTCTGTCGGGCCCTGTCGGGCCCTGTCGGGCTCTGTTGGACTCTGTCGGGCTCTACTGGGCCCTGTCGCGCTCTGTCGGGCTCTGTCGGGCCCTGTCGGGCCCTGTCGGGCCCTGTCGGGCCCTGTCGGGCTCTGTCGGGCCCTGTCGGGCTCTGTCGGGATCTACTGGGCTCTGTCGGGCTCTGTCGGGCTCTGTCGGGCTCTGTCGGGCTCTACTGGGCCCTGTCGGGCTCTGTCGGGCTCTGTCGGGCCCTGTCGGGCTCTGTCGGGCCCTGTCGGGCCCTGTCGGGCTCTGTCGGGCTCTGTCGGGCCCTGTCGGGCTCTCTCGGGCTCTGTCGGGCTCTGTCGGGCTCTGTCGGGCTCTACTGGGCCCTGTCGGGCTCTGTCGGGCTCTGTCGGGCTCTGTCGGGCCCTGTCGGGCTCTGTCGGGCTCTACTGGGCCCTGTCGGGCTCTGTTGGGCTCTGTCGGGCTCTGTCGGGCTCTGTCGGGCTCTACTGGGCCCTGTCGGGCTCTGTCGGGCTCTGTCGGGCCGTTTCGGGCTCTGTCGGGCTCTGTCGGGCCCTGTCGGGCTCTGTAGGGCCCTGTCGGGCCCTGTCGGGCTCTGTCGGGCTCTGTCGGGCCCTGTCGGGCTCTGTCGGGCTCTGTCGGGCTCTGTCGGGCTCAGTCGGGCTCTACTGGGCCCTGTCGGGCTCTGTCGGGCTCTGTCGGGCTCTGTCGGGCTCTGTCGGGCCCTGTCGGGCTCTGTCGGGCTCTACTGGGCCCTGTTGGGCCCTGTCGGGCTCTGTCGGGCTCTGTCGGGCTCTGTCGGGCCCTGTCGGGCTCTGTCGGGCTCTGTCGGACTCTGTCGGGCTCTACTGGGCCCTGTCGGGCTCTGTCGGGCTCTGTCGGGCTCTACTGGGCCCTGTCGGGCTCTGTCGGGCCCTGTCGGGCCCTGTCGGGCTCTGTCGGGCTCTGTCGGGCCATGTCGGGCTCTGTCGTCCTCTGTCGGGCTCTGTCGGGCTCTGTCGGGCCCTGTCGGGCTCTGTCGGGCTCTACTGGGCCCTGTCGGGCCCTGTCGGGCCCTGTCGGACTCTGTCGGGCTCTGTCGGGCCCTGTCGGTCTCTGTCGGGCTCTGTCGGGCTCTGTCGGGCTCTACTGGGCCCTGTCGGGCTCTGTCGGGCTCTGTCGGGCTCTGTCGGGCTCTGACGGGTTCTGTCGGGCTCTGTCGGGCTCTGTCGGGCTCTACTGGGCCCTGTCGGGCCCTGTCGGGCCCTGTCGGTCTCTGTCGGGCTCTGTCGGGCTCTACTGGGCCCTGTCGGGCCCTGTCGGGCTCTGTCGGGCTCTGTCGGGCTCTGTCGGGCTCTACTGGGCTCTGTCGGGCCCTGTCGGGCCCTGTCGGGCCCTGTCGGGCCCTGTCGGGCTCTGTCGGGCTCTGTCGGGCTCTACTGGGCCCTGTCGGGCCCTGTCGGGCTCTGTCGGGCTCTGTCGGGCCCTGTTGGGCTCTGTCGGGCTCTGTCGGGCCCTGTCGGGCTCTGTCGGGCTCTGTCGGGCTCTGTCGGGCTCTGTCGGGCCCTGTCGGGCTCTGTCGGGCTCTGTCGGGCTCTGTCGGGCTCTGTCGGGCCCTGTCGGGCTCTGTCGGGCTCTACTGGGCTCTACTGGGCCCTGTCGGGCTCTGTCGGGCTCTGTCAGGCTCTGTCGGGCTCTGTCGGGCTCTACTGGGCTCTGTCGGGCCCTGTCGGGCCCTGTCGGGCTCTGTCGGGCTCTGTCGGGCCCTGTCGTCTCTGTCGGGCTCTGTCGGGCCCTGTCGGGCTCTGTCGGGCCCTGTCGGGCTCTGTCGGGCTCTACTGGGCCCTGTCGGGCTCTGTCGGGCTCTGTCGGGCTCTGTCGGGCCCTGTCGGGCCCTGTCGGGCTCTGTCGGGCTCTGTCAGGCTCTACTGGGCCCTGTCGGACTCTGTCGGGCTCTGTCGGGCTCTGTCGGGCTCTGTCGGGCTCTGACGGGTTCTGTCGGGCTCTGTCGGGCTCTACTGGGCCCTGTCGGGCCCTGTCGGGCCCTGTCGGGCTCTGTCGGGCTCTGTCGGGCTCTGTCGGGCTCTACTGGGCTCTACTGGGCTCTGTCGGGCTCTGTAGGGTTCTGTCGGGCTCTGTCGGGCTCTGTCGGGCCCTGTCGGGCTCTGTCGGACTCTGTCGTGCCCTGTCGGGCTCTGTCGGGCCCTGTCGGGCCCTGTCGGGCTCTGTCGGGCTCTGTCGGGCCCTGTCGGGCTCTGTCGGGCTCTGTCGGGCTCTACTGGGCCCTGTCGGGCCCTGTCGGGCCCTGTCGGGCCCTGTCGGGCTCTGTCGGGCTCTGTCGGGCTCTACTGGGCCCTGTCGGGCTCTGTCGGGCTCTGTCGGGCCCTGTCGGGCTCTGTCGGGCTCTGTCGGGCCCTGTCGGGCTCTGTCGGGCTCTGTCGGGCTCTGTCGGGCTCTACTGGGCCCTGTCGGGCTCTGTCGGGCTCTACTGGGCCCTGTCGGGCTCTGTCGGGCTCTGTCGGGCTCTGTCGGGCTCTGTCTGGCCCTGTCGGGCTCTGTCGGGCTCTACTGGGCCCTGTCGGGCTCTGTCGGGCTCTGTCGGGCTCTGTCGGGCCCTGTCGGGCTCTGTCGGGCTCTGTCGGGCTCTACTGGGCCCTGTCGGGCTCTGTCGGGCTCTGTCGGGCCCTGTCGGGCTCTGTCGGGCTCTGTCGGGCCCTGTCGGGCTCTGTCGGGCTCTACTGGGCCCTGTCGGGCCCTGTCGGGCTCTGTCGGGCTCTGTCGGGCTCTACTGGGCCCTGTCGGGCTCTGTCGGGCTCTGTCGGGCCCTGTCGGGCTCTGTCGGGCTCTGTCGGGCTCTGTCGGGCCATGTCGGGCTCTGTCGGGCTCTGTCGGGCTCTGTCGGGCCCTGTCGGGCTCTGTCGGGCTCTACTGGGCCCTTTCGGGCCCTGTCGGGCCCTGTCGGGCTCTGTCGGGCTCTGTCGGGCCCTGTCGGTCTCTGTCGGGCTCTGTCGGGCTCTGTCGGGCTCTACTGGGCCCTGTCGGGCTCTGTCGGGCTCTGTCGGGCTCTGTCGGGCTCTGACGGGTTCTGTCGGGCTCTGTCGGGCCCTGTCGGGCCCTGTCGGGCCCTGTCGGGCTCTGTCGGGCTCTGTCGGGCTCTGTCGGGATCTACTGGGCTCTGTCGGGCTCTGTCGGGCTCTACTGGGCCCTGTCGGGCTCTGTCGGGCTCTGTCGGGCCCTGTCGGGCTCTGTCGGGCTCTGTCGGGCCCTGTCGGGCTCTGTCGGGCTCTACTGGGCCCTGTCGGGCCCTGTCGGGCTCTGTCGGGCTCTGTCGGGCTCTACTGGGCCCTGTCGGGCTCTGTCGGGCTCTGTCGGGCCCTGTCGGGCTCTGTCGGGCTCTGTCGGGCTCTGTCGGGCCATGTCGGGCTCTGTCGGGCTCTGTCGGGCTCTGTCGGGCCCTGTCGGGCTCTGTCGGGCTCTACTGGGCCCTTTCGGGCCCTGTCGGGCCCTGTCGGGCTCTGTCGGGCTCTGTCGGGCCCTGTCGGTCTCTGTCGGGCTCTGTCGGGCTCTGTCGGGCTCTACTGGGCCCTGTCGGGCTCTGTCGGGCTCTGTCGGGCTCTGTCGGGCTCTGACGGGTTCTGTCGGGCTCTGTCGGGCCCTGTCGGGCCCTGTCGGGCCCTGTCGGGCTCTGTCGGGCTCTGTCGGGCTCTGTCGGGATCTACTGGGCTCTGTCGGGCTCTGTCGGGCTCTACTGGGCCCTGTCGGGCCCTGTCGGGCTCTGTCGGGCTCTGTCGGGCTCTGTCGGGCTCTACTGGGCTCTGTCGGGCCCGGTCGGGCCCTGTCGGGCTCTGTCGGGCTCTGTCGGGCTCAACTGGGCCCTGTCGGGCCCTGTCGCGCTCTGTCGGGCTCTGTCGGGCCCTGTCGGGCTCTGTCGGGCTCTGTCGGGGCCTGTCGGGCTCTGTCGGGCTCTGTCGGGCTCTGTCGGGCTCTGTCGGGCTCTACTGGGCCCTGTCGGGCTCTGTCAGGCTCTGTCGGGCCCTGTCGGGCTCTGTCGGGCTCTGTCGGGCTCTGTCGGGCCCTGTCGGGCTCTGTCGGGCTCTACTGGGCTCTACTGGGCCCTGTCGGGCTCTGTCGGGCTCTGTCAGGCTCTGTCGGGCTCTGTCGGGCTCTACTGGGCTCTGTCGGGCCCTGTCGGGCCCTGTCGGGCTCTGTCGGGCTCTGTCGGGCCCTGTCGGGCTCTGTCGGGCTCTGTCGGGCTCTACTGGGCCCTGTCGGGCTCTGTCGGGCTCTGTCGGGCTCTGTCGGGCTCTACTGGGCCCTGTCGGGCCCTGTCGGGCTCTGTCGGGCTCTGTCGGGCTCTGTCGGGCTCAACTGGTCTCTGTCGGGCTCTGTCGGGCTCTGTCGGGCTCTGTCGGGCTCTGTCGGGCTCTGTCGGGCTCTACTGGGCTCTGTCGGGCTCTGTCGGGCTCTACTGGGCCCTGTCGGGCTCTGTCGGGCTCTGTCGGGCCTTGTCGGGCCCTGTCGGGCTCTGTCGGGCTCTGTCGGGTTCTGTCGGGCTCTGTCGGGCTCTGTCGGGCT
>NW_027017518.1:0-73600 GCF_036013445.1 Caloenas nicobarica | reverse complement strand
TCGGCCTCTGTCGGGCTCTGGCGGGCTCTACTGGGCTCTGTCGGGCTCTGTTGGGCTCTGTCGGGCTCTGTCGGGCCCTGTCGGACTCTGTCAGGATCTGCCGGGCCCTGTCGGGCTCTGTCGGGCTCTACTGGGCTCTGTCGGGCTCTGTCGGGCTCTGTTGGGCTCTACTGGGCTCTGTCGGGCCCTGTCGGGCTCTGTCGGGCCCTGTCGGGCTCTGTCGGGCTCTGTCGGGCTCTGTCGGGCTCTACTGGGCCCTGTCGGGCCCTGTCGGGCCCTGTCGGGCTCTGTCGGGCTCTGTCGGGCTCTGTCGGGCTCTACTGGTCTCTGTCGGGCTCTGTCGGGCCGTGTCGGGCTCTACTGGTCTCTGTCGGGCTCTGTCGGGCTCTACTGGTCTCTGTCGGGCTCTGTCGGGCTCTACTGGGCCCTGTCGGGCTCTGTCGGGCTCTGTCGGGCCCTGTCGGGCCCTGTCGGGCTCTGTCGGGTTCTGTCGGGCTCTGTCGGGCTCTGTCGGGCCCTGTCGGGCTCTGTCGGGCTCTGTCGGGCTCTACTGGGCCCTGTCGGGCTCTGTCGGGCCCTGTCGGGCTCTGTCGGGCTCTGTCGGGCTCTGTCGGGCTCTACTGGGCTCTACTGTTCCCTGTCGGGCCCTGTCGGGCTCTGTCGGGCTCTGTCAGGCTCTACTGGGCTCTGTCGGGCTCTGTCGGGTTCTGTCGGGCCCTGTCGGGCTCTGTCGGGCCCTGTCGGGCTCTGTCGGGCTCTGTCGGGCCTTGTCGGGCTCTACTGGGCTCTGTCGGGTTCTACTGGGCTCTACTGGGCGCTGTCGGGCTCTGTCAGGCTCTGTCGGTCTCTGTCGGGCTCTGTCGGGCTCTGTCGGGCTCTACTGTGCTCTGTCGGGCTCGGTCGGGCCCTGTCGGGCTCTGTCGGGCTCTGTCGGGCTCTGTCGGGCTCTGTCGGGCTCTACTGTGCTCTCTCGGGCTCTGTCGGGCCCTGTCGGGCCCTGTCAGGCTCTGTCGGGCTCTGTCGGGCTCTGTCGGGCTCTGTAGGGCTCTACTGGGCTCTGTCGGGCTCTGTCGGGCTCTGTCGGGCCCTGTCGGGCCCTGTCGGGCTCTGTCGGGCTCTGTCGGGCTCTACTGCGCCCTGTCGGGCCCTGTCGGGCTCTGTCGGGCTCTGTCGGGCTCTGTCGGGCTCTACTGGGCTCTGTCGGGCTCTGTCGGGCCCTGTCGGGCTCTGTCGGGCTCTGTCGGGCTCTGTCGGGCCCTATCGGGCTCTGTCGGGCTCTACTGGGCACTGTCGGGCCCTGTCGGGCCCTGTCGGGCTCTGTCGGGCCCTGTCGGGCGCTGTCGGGCTCTGTCGGGCTCTGTCGGGCTCTACTGGGCTCTGTCGGGCTCTGTCGGGCCCTGTCGGGCTCTGTCGGGCCCTGTCGGACTCTGTCGGGCTCTGTCGGGCTCTGTCAGGCTCTACTGGGCCCTGTCGGGCTCTATCGGGCACTGTCGGGCTCTTTCGGGCCCTGTCGGGCTCTGTCGGGCCCTGTCGGGCCCTGTCGGGCTTTGTCGGGCTCTGTCGAGCTCTGTCGGGCTCTGTGAGGCTCTACTGGGCCCTGTCGGGCTCTGTCGGGCTCTGTCGGGCTCTACTGGGCTCTGTCGGGCCCTGTCGGGCTCTGTCGGGCTCTGTCGGGCTCTGTCGGGCCCTGTCGGGCCCTGTCGAGCTCTGTCGGGCTCTGTCGGGCTCTGTCAGGCTCTACTGGGCTCTGTCGGGCCCTGTCGGGCTCTGTCGGGCCCTGTCGGGCTCTGTCGGGCTCTGTCGGGCTCTACTGTGCTCTGTCGGGCTCTGTCGGGCTCTGTCGGGCTCTGTCGGGCTCTGTCGGGCTCTACTGTGGTCTGTCGGGCTCGGTCGGGCCCTGTCGGGCTCTGTCGGGCTCTGTCGGGCTCTGTCGGGCTCTGTCGGGCTCTACTGGTCTCTGACGGGTTCTGTCGGGCCCTGTCGGGCCCTGTCGGGCTCTGTCGGGCTCTGTCGGGCTCTACTGCACCCTGTCGGGCCCTGTCGGGCTCTGTCGGGCTCTGTCGAGCTCTACTGGGCTCTGTCGGGCTCTGTCGGGCCCTGTCGGGCTCTACTGGGCCCTGTCGGGCCCTGTCGGGCTCTGTCGGGCTCTGTCGAGCTCTACTGGGCTCTGTCGGGCTCTGTCGGGCCCTGTCGGGCTCTGTCGGGCCCTGTCGGGCTCTGTCGGGCTCTGTCGGGCTCTGTCGGGCTCTACTGGGCCCTGTCGGGCTCTGTCGGGCTCTGTTGGGCTCTGTCGGGCCCTGTCCGGCTCTGTCGGGCTCTGTCGGGCTCTGTCGGGCCCTGTCGGGCTCTGTCGGGCCCTGTCGGGCCCTGTCGGGCTTTGTCGGGCTCTGTCGGGCTCTGTCGGGCTCTGTCGGGCTCTACTGGGCCCTGTCGGGCTCTGTCGGGCTCTGTCGGGCCCTCTCGGGCTCTGTCGGGCTCTGTCGGGCCCTGTCGGGCCCTGTCGGGCCCTGTCGGGCCCTGTCGGGCTCTGTCGGGCTCTGTCGGGCTCTACTGGGCTCTGTCGGGCTCTGTCGGGATCTGTCGGGCTCTGTCGGGCTCTGTCGGGCTCTACTGGGCTCTGTCGGGCCCTGTCGGGCCCTGTCGGGCTCTGTCGGGCTCTGTCGGGCAGTGTTGGGCCCTGTCGGGCTCTGTCGGGCTCTACTGGGCACTGTCGGGCCCTGTCGGGCCCTGTCGGGCTCTGTCGGGCTCTGTCGGGCTCTACTGGGCTCTGTCGGTCTCTGTCGGGCCCTGTCGGGCTCTGTCGGGCCCTGTCGGACTCTGTCGGGCTCTGTCGGGCTCTGTCAGGCTCTACTGGGCCCTGTCGGGCTCTATCGGGCACTGTCGGGCTCTTTCGGGCCCTGTCGGGCTCTGTCGGGCCCTGTCGGGCTCTGTCGGGCTCTGTCGGGCTCTGTCAGGCTCTACTGGGCTCTACTGGGCCCTGTCGGGCTCTGTCGGGCCCTGTCGGGCTCTGTCGGGCTCTGTCGGGCTCTACTGTGCTCTGTCGGGCTCTGTCGGGCTCTGTCGGGCTCTGTCGGGCTCTACTGTGCTCTGTCGGGCTCGGTCGGGCCCTGTCGGGCTCTGTCGGGCTCTGTCGGGCTCTATCGGGCTCTACTGGTCTCTGACGGGTTCTGTCGGGCCCTGTCGGGCCCTGTCGGGCTCCGTCGGGCTCTGTCGGGCTCTACTGCACCCTGTCGGGCCCTGTCGGGCTCTGTCGGGCTCTGTCGAGCTCTACTGGGCTCTGTCGGGCTCTGTCGGGCTCTGTCGAGCTCTACTGGGCTCTGTCGGGCTCTATCGGGCCCTGTCGGGCTCTGTCGGGCTCTGTCGGGCTCTGTCGGGCTCTACTGGTCTCTGACGGGTTCTGTCGGGCCCTGTCGGGCTCTGTCGGGCTCTGTCGGGCTCTGTCGGGCTCTACTGGGCCCTGTCGGGCTCTGTCGGGCTCTGTTGGGCTCTGTCGGGCCCTGTCCGGCTCTGTCGGGCTCTGTCGGGGTCTGTCGGGCCCTGTCGGGCTCTGTCGGGCCCTGTCGGGCTTTGTCGGGCTCTGTCGGGCTCTGTCGGGCTCTGTCGGGCTCTACTGGGCCCTGTCGGGCTCTGTCGGGCTCTGTCGGGCTCTACTGCGCCCTGTCGGGCCCTGTCGGGCTCTGTCGGGCTCTTTCGGGCTCTACTGGGCTCTGTCGGGCTCTGTCGGGCTCTGTCGGGCCCTGTCGGGCTCTACTGGGCTCTGTCGGGCTCTGTCGGGCCCTGTCGGGCTCTGTCGGGCCCTGTCGGGCTCTGTCGGGCTCTACTGGGCCCTGTCGGGCCCTGTCGGGCCCTGTCGGGCTCTGTCAGGCTCTACTGGGCCCTGTCGGGCTCTGTCGGGCCCTGTCGGGCTCTGTCGGGCTCTGTCGGGCTCTACTGGGCTCTACTGTTCCCGGTCGGGCCCTGTCGGGCTCTGTCGGTCCCTGTCGGCCTCTGTCGGGCCCTGTCGGGCCCTGTCGGGCCCTGTCGGCCTCTGTCGGGCTCTGGCGGGCTCTACTGGGCTCTGTCGGGCTCTGTTGGGCTCTGTCGGGCTCTGTCGGGCCCTGTCGGACTCTGTCAGGATCTGCCGGGCCCTGTCGGGCTCTGTCGGGCTCTTTCGGGCTCTGTCGGGCTCTGTCGGGCTCTACTGGGCTCTGTCGGGCTCTGTCGGGCTCTGTTGGGCTCTACTGGGCTCTGTCGGGCCCTGTCGGGCTCTGTCGGGCCCTGTCGGGCTCTGTCGGGCTCTGTCGGGCTCTGTCGGGCTCTACTGGGCCCTGTCGGGCCCTGTCGGGCCCTGTCGGGCTCTGTCGGGCTCTGTCGGGCTCTGTCGGGCTCTACTGGTCTCTGTCGGGCTCTGTCGGGCCCTGTCGGGCTCTACTGGTCTCTGTCGGGCTCTGTCGGGCTCTACTGGTCTCTGTCGGGCTCTGTCGGGCTCTGTCGGGCTCTACTGGTCTCTGTCGGGCTCTGTCGGGCTCTGTCGGGCTCTACTGGTCTCTGTCGGGCTCTGTCGGGCTCTGTCGGGCTCTGTCGGGCCCTGTCGGGCTCTGTCGGGCTCTACTGGGCTCTGTCGGGCTCTGTCGGGCTCTGTCGGGCTCTACTGGGCTAAACTGGGCCCTGTCGGGCTCTGTCGGGCCCTGTCGGGCCCTGTCGGGCTCTGTCGGGCTCTGTCGGGCTCTCTCGGGCTCTACTGGGCTCTGTCGGGCCCTGTCGGGCTCTGTCGGGCTCTGTCGGGCCCTGTCGGGCCCTGTCGGGCTCTGTCGGGCTCTGTCGGGCTCTACTGGGCCCTGTCGGGCCCTGTCGGGCTCTGTCGGGCTCTGTCGAGCTCTACTGGGCTCTGTCGGGCTCTGTCGGGCCCTGTCGGGCTCTGTCGGGCCCTGTCGGGCTCTGTCGGGCTCTGTCGGGCTCTGTCGGGCTCTACTGGTCTCTGTCGGGCTCTGTCGGGCTCTGTCGGGCTCTGTCGGGCCCTGTCGGGCTCTACTGGGCCCTGTCGGGCCCTGTCGGGCTTTGTCGGTCTCTGTCGGGCTCTGTCGGGCTCTGTCGGGCTCTACTGGGCTCTGTCGGGCTCTGTCGGGATCTGTCGGGCTCTGTTGGGATCTGTCGGGCTCTACTGGGCTCTGTCGGGCCCAGTCGGGCCCTGTCGGGCTCTGTCGGGCTCTGTCGGGCTCTGTTGGGCCCTGTCGGGCTCTGTCGGGCTCTACTGGGCACTGTCGGGCCCTGTCGGGCTCTGTCGGGCTCTGTCGGGCCCTGTCGGGCCCTGTCGGGCTCTGTCGGGCTCTGTCGGGCTCTACTGGGCTCTGTCGGTCTCTGTCGGGCTCTGTCGGGCTCTGTCGGGCTCTACTGTGCTCTGTCGGGCTCTGTCGGGCTCTGTCAGGCTCTACTGGGCCCTGTCGGGCTCTATCGGGCACTGTCGGGCTCTTTCGGGCCCTGTCGGGCTCTGTCGGGCCCTGTCGGGCTCTGTCGGGCTCTGTCGGGCTCTGTCAGGCTCTACTGGGCTCTACTGGGCCCTGTCGGGCTCTGTCGGGCCCTGTCGGGCTCTGTCGGGCTCTGTCGGGCTCTACTGTGCTCTGTCGGGCTCTGTCGGGCTCTGTCGGGCTCTGTCGGGCTCTACTGTGCTCTGTCGGGCTCGGTCGGGCCCTGTCGGGCTCTGTCGGGCTCTGTCGGGCTCCGTCGGGCTCTGTCGGGCTCTACTGCACCCTGTCGGGCCCTGTCGGGCTCTGTCGGGCTCTGTCGAGCTCTACTGGGCTCTGTCGGGCTCTGTCGGGCTCTGTCGAGCTCTACTGGGCTCTGTCGGGCTCTATCGGGCCCTGTCGGGCTCTGTCGGGCTCTGTCGGGCTCTGTCGGGCTCTACTGCTCTCTGACGGGTTCTGTCGGGCCCTGTCGGGCTCTGTCGGGCTCTGTCGGGCTCTGTCGGGCTCTACTGGGCCCTGTCGGGCTCTGTCGGGCTCTGTTGGGCTCTGTCGGGCCCTGTCCGGCTCTGTCGGGCTCTGTCGGGCTCTGTCGGGCCCTGTCGGGCTCTGTCGGGCCCTGTCGGGCCCTGTCGGGCTCTGTCGGGCTCTGTCGGGCTCTGTCGGGCTCTACTGGGCCCTGTCGGGCTCTGTCGGGCTCTGTCGGGCCCTCTCGGGCTCTGTCGGGCTCTGTCGGGCCCTGTCGGGCTCTGTCGGGCCCTGTCGGGCCCTGTCGGGCTCTGTCGGGCTCTGTCGGGCTCTACTGGGCTCTGTCGGGCTCTGCTGGGCCCTGTCGGGCCCTGTCGGGCCCTGTCGGGCTCTGTCGGGCTCTACTGGGCCCTGTCGGGCTCTGTCGGGCCCTGTCGGGCTCTGTCGGGCTCTGTCGGGCTCTGTCGGGCTCTACTGGGCTCTACTGTTCCCTGTCGGGCCCTGTCGGGCTCTGTCGGGCCCTGTCGGGCTCTGTCGGGCCCTGTCGGGCCCTGTCGGGCCCTGTCGGGCTCTGTCGGGCTCTGTCGGGCCCTGTCGGGCTCTGTCGGGCTCTGTCGGGCTCTACTGGGCTCTGTCGGGATCTGTCGGGTTCTGTCGGGCTCTGTCGGGCTCTGTCGGGCCGTGTCGGGCCCTGTCGGGCTCTGTCGGGCTCTGTCGGGCCCTGTCGGGCTCTGTCGGGCTCTGTCGGGCTCTACTGGGCTCTACTGTTCCCTGTCGGGCCCTGTCGGGCTCTGTCGGGCTCTGTCGGGCTCTGTCGGGCCCTGTAGGGCCCTGTCGGGCTCTGTCGGGCTCTGTCGGGCTCTACTGCGCCCTGTCGGGCCCTGTCGGGCTCTGTCGGGCTCTTTCGGGCTCTACTGGGCTCTGTCGGGCTCTGTCGGGCTCTGTCGGGCCCTGTCGAGTTCTACTGGGCTCTGTCGGGCTCTGTCGGGCCCTGTCGGGCTCTGTCGGGCCCTGTCGGGCTCTGTCGGGCTCTACTGGGCCCTGTCGGGCCCTGTCGGGCCCTGTCGGGCTCTGTCAGGCTCTACTGGGCCCTGTCGGGCTCTGTCGGGCCCTGTCGGGCTCTGTCGGGCTCTGTCGGGCTCTACTGGGCTCTACTGTTCCCTGTCGGGCCCTGTCGGGCTCTGTCGGGCCCTGTCGGCCTCTGTCGGGCCCTGTCGGGCCCTGTCGGGCCCTGTCGGCCTCTGTCGGGCTCTGGCGGGCTCTACTGGGCTCTGTCGGGCTCTGTTGGGCTCTGTCGGGCTCTGTCGGGCCCTGTCGGACTCTGTCAGGATCTGTCGGGCCCTGTCGGGCTCTGTCGGGCTCTTTCGGGCTCTGTCGGGCTCTGTCGGGCTCTACTGGGCTCTGTCGGGCTCTGTCGGGCTCTGTTGGGCTCTACTGGGCCCTGTCGGGCCCTGTCGGGCTCTGTCGGGCCCTGTCGGGCTCTGTCGGGCTCTGTCGGGCTCTGTCGGGCTCTACTGGGCCCTGTCGGGCCCTGTCGGGCCCTGTCGGGCTCTGTCGGGCTCTGTCGGGCTCTGTCGGGCTCTACTGGTCTCTGTCGGGCTCTGTCGGGCCCTGTCGGGCTCTGTCGGGCTCTGTCGGGCCCTGTCGGGCTCTGTCGGGCTCTACTGGGCTCTGTCGGGCTCTGTCGGTCTCTGTCGGGCTCTACTGGGCTAAACTGGGCCCTGTCGGGCTCTGTCGGGCCCTGTCGGGCCCTGTCGGGCTCTGTCGGGCTCTGTCGGGCTCTCTCGGGCTCTACTGGGCTCTGTCGGGCCCTGTCGGGCTCTGTCGGGCTCTGTCGGGCCCTGTCGGGCCCTGTCGGGCTCTGTCGGGCTCTGTCGGGCTCTACTGGGCCCTGTCGGGCCCTGTCGGGCTCTGTCGGGCTCTGTCGAGCTCTACTGGGCTCTGTCGGGCTCTGTCGGGCCCTGTCGGGCTCTGTCGGGCCCTGTCGGGCTCTGTCGGGCTCTGTCGGGCTCTGTCGGGCTCTACTGGTCTCTGTCGGGCTCTGTCGGGCTCTGTCGGGCTCTGTCGGGCCCTGTCGGGCTCTACTGGACCCTGTCGGGCCCTGTCGGGCTTTGTCGGTCTCTGTCGGGCTCTGTCGGGCTCTGTCGGGCTCTACTGGGCCCTGTCGGGCCCTGTCGGGCTCTGTCGGGCCCTGTCGGGCCCTGTCGGGCTCTGTCGGGCTCTACTGGGCTCTGTCGGGCTCTGTCGGGCTCTACTGGGCCCTGTCGGGCCCTGTCGGGCCCTCTCGGGCTCTGTCGGGCTCTACTGGGCCCTGTCGGGCTCTGTCGGGCCCTCTCGGGCTCTGTCGGGCCCTGTCGGGCTCTGTCGGGCCCTGTCGGGCCCTGTCGGGCTCTGTCGGGCTCTGTCGGGCTCTGTCGGGCTCTACTGGGCCCTGTCGGGCCCTGTCGGGCCCTGTCGGGCTCTGTCGGGCTCTACTGGTCTCTACTGTTCCCTGTCGGGCCCTGTCGGGCTCTGTCGGGCCCTGTCGGCCTCTGTCGGGCTCTGTCGGGCCCGGTCGGGCTTTGTCGGGATCTGTCGAGCTCTGTCGGGCTCTGTCAGGCTCTACTGGGCCCTGTCGGGCTCTATCGGGCACTGTCGGGCTCTTTCGGGCCCTGTCGGGCTCTGTCGGGCCCTGTCGGGCTCTGTCGGGCCCTGTCGGGCCCTGTCGGGCTTTGTCGGGCTCTGTCGAGCTCTGTCGGGCTCTGTGAGGCTCTACTGGGCCCTGTCGGCCTCTGTCGGGCTCTGTCGGGCCCTGTCGGGCTCTGTCGGGCTCTGTCGGGCTCTGTCGGGCTCTACTGGGCCCTGTCGGGCTCTGTCGGGCTCTGTCGGGCTCTGTCGGGCTCTACTGGGCTCTGTCGGGCTCTGTCGGGCCCTGTCGGGCTCTGTCGGGCTCTGTCGGGCTCTGTCGGGCCCTGTCGGGCCCTGTCGAGCTCTGTCGGGCTCTGTCGGGCTCTGTCAGGCTCTACTGGGCTCTGTCGGGCTCTGTCGGGTTCTGTCGGGCTCTGTCGGGCTCTGTCGGGCCCTGTCGGGCCCTGTCGGGCTCTGTCGGGCCCTGTCGGGCTCTGTCGGTCTCTGTCGGGCTCTGTCGGCTCTACTGGGCTCTGTCGGGTTCTACTGGGCTCTACTGGGCTCTGTCGGGCTCTGTCGGGCTCTGTCGGGCTCTGTCGGGCTCTGTCGGGCTCTACTGTGCTCTGTCGGGCTCGGTCGGGCCCTGTCGGGCTCTGTCGGGCTCTGTCGGGCTCTGTCGGGCTCTGTCGGGCTCTACTGGTCTCTGACGGGTTCTGTCGGGCCCTGTCGGGCCCTGTCGGGCTCTGTCGGGCTCTGTCGGGCTCTGTCGGGCCCTGTCGGGCTCTACTGGGCCCTGTCGGGCCCTGTCGGGCTCTGTCGGGCTCTGTCGAGCTCTACTGGGCTCTGTCGGGCTCTGTCGGGCCCTGTCGGGCTCTGTCGGGCCCTGTCGGGCTCTGTCGGGCTCTGTCGGGCTCTACTGGGCACTGTCGGGCTCTGTCGGGCTCTGTTGGGCTCTGTCGGGCCCTGTCCGGCTCTGTCGGGATCTGTCGGGCTCTGTCGGGCCCTGTCGGGCTCTGTCGGGCCCTGTCGGGCCCTGTCGGGCTTTGTCGGGCTCTGTCGGGCTCTGTCGGGCTCTACTGGGCCCTGTCGGGCTCTGTCGGGCTCTGTCGGGCCCTGTCGGGCTCTGTCGGGCTCTGTCGGGCCCTGTCGGGTTCTGTCGGGCCCTGTCGGGCCCTGTCGGGCTCTGTCGGGCTCTGTCGGGCTCTACTGGGCTCTGTCGGGCTCTACTGGGCCCTGTCGGGCCCTGTCGGGCCCTGTCGGGCTCTGTCGGGCTCTTCTGGGCCCTGTCGGCCTCTGTCGGGCCCTGTCAGGCTCTGTCGGGCTCTGTCGGGCTCTACTGGGCTCTACTGTTCCCTGTCGGGCCCTGTCGGGCTCTGTCGGGCCCTGTCGGGCTCTGTCGGGCTCTGTCGGGCTCTGTCGGGCCCTGTCGGGCTCTGTCGGGCTCTGTCGGGCTCTGTCGGGCTCTGTCGGGTTCTGTCGGGCTCTGTCGGGCTCTGTCGGGCCGTGTCGGGCCCTGTCGGGCTCTGTCGGGCTCTGTCGGGTTCTGTCGGGCTCTGTCGGGCCCTGTCGGGCTCTGTCGGGCTCTGTCGGGCTCTGTCGGGCTCTACTGGGCTCTACTGTTCCCTGTCGGGCCCTGTCGGGCTCTGTCGGGCTCTACTGGGCTCTGTCGGGCTCTGTCGTGCCCTATCGGGCTCTGTCGGGCTCTGTCGGGCTCTGTCGGGCTCTACTGGGCCCTGTCGGGCTCTGTCGGGCTATGTCGGGCCCTGTCGGGCTCTGTCGGGCTCTGTCGGGCCCTGGCGGGCTCTGTCGGGCCCTGTCGGGCCCTGTCGGGCTCTGTCGGGCTCTGTCGGGCTCTACTGGGCTCTGTCGGGCTCTACTGGGCCCTGTCGGGCCCTGTCGGGCCCTGTCGGGCTCTGTCGGGCTCTACTGGGCCCTGTCGGGCTCTGTCGGGCTCTGTCGGGCTCTGTCGGGCTCTACTGGGCCCTGTCGGGCTCTGTCGGGCTCTGTTGGGCTCTGTCGGGCCCTGTCCGGCTCTGTCGGGCTCTGTCGGGCTCTGTCGGGCCCTGTCGGGCCCTGTCGGGCTTTGTCGGGCTCTGTCGTGCTCTGTCGGGCTCTGTCGGGCTCTACTGGGCCCTATCGGGCTCTGTCGGGCTCTGTCGGGCCCTGTCGGGCTCTGTCAGGCTCTGTCGGGCCCTGTCGGGCTCTGTCGGGCCCTGTCGGGCTCTGTCGGGCTCTACTGGGCCCTGTCGGGCTCTGTCGGGCTCTGTTGGGCTCTGTCGGGCCCTGTCCGGCTCTGTCAGGCTCTGTCGGGCTCTGTCGGGCCCTGTCGGGCTCTGTCGGGCCCTGTCGGGCTCTGTCGGGCTTTGTCGGGCTCTGTCGTGCTCTGTCGGGCTCTGTCGGGCTCTACTGGGCCCTATCGGGCTCTGTCGGGCTCTGTCGGGCTCTGTCGGGCTCTGTCAGGCCCTGTCGGGCTCTGTCGGGCCCTGTCAGGCCCTGTCGGGCTCTGTCGGGCTCTGTCGGGCTCTACTGGTTTCTGTCGGGCTCTACTGGGCCCTGTCGGGCCCTGTCGGGCCCTGTCGGGCTCTGTCGGGCTCTACTGGGCCCTGTCGGGCTCTGTCAGGCCCTGTCGGGCTCTGTCGGGCTCTGTCGGGCTCTGTCGGGCTCTACTGGGCTCTACTGTTCCCTGTCGGGCCCTGTCGGGCTCTGTCGGGCCCTGTCGGGCCCTGTCGGGCTCTGTCGGGCTCTGTCGGGCTCTGTCGGGCTCTACTGGGCTCTGTCGGGCTCTGTCGGGTTCTGTCGGGCTCTGTCGGGCTCTGTCGGGCCCTGTCGGGCTCTGTCGTGCTCTGTCGGGCTCTGTCGGGCCCTGTCGGGCTCTGTCGGGCTCTACTGGGCCCTGTCGGGCCCTGTCGGGCCCTGTCGGGCTCTGTCGGGCCCTTTCGGGCCCTGTCGGGCTCTGTCGGGCTCTGTCGAGCTCTACTGGGCTCTGTCGGGATCTGTCGGGCCCTGTCGGGCTCTGTCGGGCTCTGTTGGGCTCTGTCGGGCTCTGTCGGGCTCTGTCGGTCTCTACTGGGCTAAACTGGGCTCTGTCGGGCTCTGTCGGGCTCTGTCGGGCTCTGTCGGGCTCTACTGGGCCCTGTCGGGCTCTGTCGGGCTCTGTCGGGCTCTACTGGGCTAAACTGGGCCCTGTCGGGCTCTGTCGGACTCTGTCGGGCTCTGTCGGGCTCTACTGGGCCCTGTCGGGCCCTGTCGGGCTCTGTCGGGCTCTACTGGGCCCTGTCGGGCCCTGTCGGGCCCTGTCGGGCTCTGTCGGGCTCTGTCGGGCTCTACTCGGCCCTGTCGGGCTCTGTCGGTCTCTGTCGGGCTCTGTCGGCTCTACTGGGCTCTGTCGGGTTCTGCTGGGCTCTACTGGGCTCTGTCGGGCTCTGTCGGGCTCTGTCGGGCTCTGTCGGGCTCTACTGTGCTCTGTCGGGCTCGGTCGGGCCCTGTCGGGCTCTGTCGGGCTCTGTCGGGCTCTGTCGGGCTCTACTGGTCTCTGACGGGTTCTGTCGGGCCCTGTCGGGCCCTGTCGGGCTCTGTCGGGCTCTGTCGGGCTCTGTCGGGCCCTGTCGGGCTCTACTGGGCCCTGTCGGGCCCTGTCGGGCTCTGTCGGGCTCTGTCGAGCTCTACTGGGCTCTGTCGGGCTCTGTCGGGCCCTGTCGGGCTCTGTCGGGCCCTGTCGGGCTCTGTCGGGCTCTGTCGGGCTCTACTGGGCACTGTCGGGCTCTGTCGGGCTCTGTTGGGCTCTGTCGGGCCCTGTCCGGCTCTGTCGGGATCTGTCGGGCTCTGTCGGGCCCTGTCGGGCTCTGTCGGGCCCTGTCGGGCCCTGTCGGGCTTTGTCGGGCTCTGTCGGGCTCTGTCGGGCTCTACTGGGCCCTGTCGGGCTCTGTCGGGCTCTGTCGGGCCCTGTCGGGCTCTGTCGGGCTCTGTCGGGCCCTGTCGGGTTCTGTCGGGCCCTGTCGGGCCCTGTCGGGCTCTGTCGGGCTCTGTCGGGCTCTACTGGGCTCTGTCGGGCTCTACTGGGCCCTGTCGGGCCCTGTCGGGCCCTGTCGGGCTCTGTCGGGCTCTTCTGGGCCCTGTCGGGCTCTGTCGGGCCCTGTCAGGCTCTATCGGGCTCTGTCGGGCTCTACTGGGCTCTACTGTTCCCTGTCGGGCCCTGTCGGGCTCTGTCGGGCCCTGTCGGGCTCTGTCGGGCTCTGTCGGGCCCTGTCGGGCCCTGTCGGGCTCTGTCGGGCTCTGTCGGGCTCTGTCGGGTTCTGTCGGGCTCTGTCGGGTTCTGTCGGGCTCTGTCGGGCTCTGTCGGGCCGTGTCGGGCCCTGTCGGGCTCTGTCGGGCTCTGTCGGGTTCTGTCGGGCTCTGTCGGGCCCTGTCGGGCTCTGTCGGGCTCTGTCGGGCTCTGTCGGGCTCTACTGGGCTCTACTGTTCCCTGTCGGGCCCTGTCGGGCTCTGTCGGGCTCTACTGGGCTCTGTCGGGCTCTGTCGTGCCCTGTCGGGCTCTGTCGGGCTCTGTCGGGCTCTGTCGGGCTCTACTGGGCCCTGTCGGGCTCTGTCGGGCTCTGTCGGGCCCTGTCGGGCTCTGTCGGGCTCTGTCGGGCCCTGGCGGGCTCTGTCGGGCCCTGTCGGGCCCTGTCGGGCTCTGTCGGGCTCTGTCGGGCTCTACTGGGCTCTGTCGGGCTCTACTGGGCCCTGTCGGGCCCTGTCGGGCCCTGTCGGGCTCTGTCGGGCTCTACTGGGCCCTGTCGGGCTCTGTCGGGCTCTGTCGGGCTCTGTCGGGCTCTACTGGGCCCTGTCGGGCTCTGTCGGGCTCTGTTGGGCTCTGTCGGGCCCTGTCCGGCTCTGTCGGGCTCTGTCGGGCTCTGTCGGGCCCTGTCGGGCTCTGTCGGGCCCTGTCGGGCTCTGTCGGGCTTTGTCGGGCTCTGTCGTGCTCTGTCGGGCTCTGTCGGGCTCTACTGGGCCCTATCGGGCTCTGTCGGGCTCTGTCGGGCTCTGTCGGGCTCTGTCGGGCCCTGTCGGGCTCTGTCGGGCCCTGTCAGGCCCTGTCGGGCTCTGTCGGGCTCTGTCGGGCTCTACTGGTTTCTGTCGGGCTCTACTGGGCCCTGTCGGGCCCTGTCGGGCCCTGTCGGGCTCTGTCGGGCTCTACTGGGCCCTGTCGGGCTCTGTCAGGCCCTGTCGGGCTCTGTCGGGCTCTGTCGGGCTCTGTCGGGCTCTACTGGGCTCTACTGTTCCCTGTCGGGCCCTGTCGGGCTCTGTCGGGCCCTGTCGGGCCCTGTCGGGCTCTGTCGGGCTCTGTCGGGCTCTGTCGGGCTCTACTGGGCTCTGTCGGGCTCTGTCGGGCTCTGTCGGGCTCTGTCGGGCTCTGTCGGGCCGTGTCGGGCCCTGTTGGGCTCTGTCGGGCTCTGTCGGGTTCTGTCGGGCTCTGTCGGGCCCTGTCGGGCTCTGTCGGGCTCTGTCGGGCTCTGTCGGGCTCTACTGGGCTCTACTGTTCCCTGTCGGGCCCTGTCGGGCTCTGTCGGGCTCTGTCGGGCTCTGTCGGTCTCTACTGGGCCCTGTCGGTCTCTGTCGGGCTCTATCGGGCCCTGTCGGGCCCTGTCGGGCCCTGTCGGGCTCTGTCGGGTTCTGTCGGGCTCTGTCGGGCTCTGTCGGGCCCTGTCGGGCCCTGTCGGGCTCTGTCGGGCTCTACTGGGCCCTGTCGGGCCCTGTCGGGCCCTGTCGGGCTCTGTCGGGCCCTTTCGGGCCCTGTCGGGCTCTGTCGGGCTCTGTCGAGCTCTACTGGGCTCTGTCGGGATCTGTCGGGCCCTGTCGGGCTCTGTCGGGCTCTGTTGGGCTCTGTCGGGCTCTGTCGGGCTCTGTCGGTCTCTACTGGGCTAAACTGGGCTCTGTCGGGCTCTGTCGGGCTCTGTCGGGCTCTGTCGGGCTCTACTGGGCCCTGTCGGGCTCTGTCGGGCTCTGTCGGGCTCTACTGGGCTAAACTGGGCCCTGTCGGGCTCTGTCGGGCTCTGTCGGGCTCTGTCGGGCTCTACTGGGCCCTGTCGGGCCCTGTCGGGCTCTGTCGGGCTCTACTGGGCCCTGTCGGGCCCTGTCGGGCCCTGTCGTGCTCTGTCGGGCTCTGTCGGGCTCTACTGGGCTCTGTCGGGCTCTGTCGGGCTCTGTCGGGCTCTACTGGGCTCTGTCAGGCTCTGTCGGGCCCTGTCGGGCCCTTGCGGGCTCTGTCGGGCTCTGTCGGGCCCTGTCGGGCTCTGTCGGGCTCTGTCGGGCTCTGTCGAGCTCTACTGGGCCCTGTCGGGCCCTGTCGGGCCCTCTCGGGCTCTGTCGGGCCCTGTCGGGCTCTGTCGGGCTCTGTCGGGCCCTGTCGGGCTCTGTCGGGCTCTACTGGGCTCTGTCGGGCCCTGTCGGGCCCTGTCGGGCTCTGTCGGGCTCTGTCGGGCTCTACTGCGCCCTGTCGGGCCCTGTCGGGCTCTGTCGGGCTCTGTCGAGTTCTACTGGGCTCTGTCGGGCTCTTTCGGGCTCTGTCGAGTTCTACTGGGCTCTGTCGGGCTCTGTCGGGCCCTGTCGGGCTCTACTGGGCCCTGTCGGGCCCTGTCGGGCTCTGTCGGGCTCTGTCGAGCTCTACTGGGCTCTGTCGGGCTCTGTCGGGCCCTGTCGGGCTCTGTCGGGCCCTGTCGGGCTCTGTCGGGCTCTGTCGGGCTCTGTCGGGCTCTACTGGGCCCTGTCGGGCTCTGTCGGGCTCTGTCGGGCTCTGTCGGGCCCTGTCGGGCCCTGTCGGGCTCTGTCGGGCTCTGTTGGGCCCTGTCGGGCTCTGTCGGGCCCTGTCGAGCCCTGTCGGGCTTTGTCGGGCTCTGTCGGGCTCTGTCGGGCTCTGTCGGGCTCTACTGGGCCCTGTCGGGCTCTGTCGGGCTCTGTCGGGCCCTGTCGGGCTCTGTCGGGCTCTGTCGGGCCCTGTCGGGCTCTGTCGGGCCCTGTCGGGCCCTGTCGGGCTCTGTCGGGCTCTGTCGGGCTCTACTGGGCTCTGTCGGGCTCTACTGGGCCCTGTCGGGCCCTGTCGGCCCTGTCGGGCTCTGTCGGGCTCTACTGGGCCCTGTCGGGCTCTGTCGGGCCCTGTCGGGCTCTGTCGGGCTCTGTCGGGCTCTGTCGGGCTCTACTGGGCTCTACTGTTCCCTGTCGGTCCCTGTCGGGCTCTGTCGGGCCCTGACGGGCTCTGTCGGGCTCTGTCGGGCCCTGTCGGGCCCTGTCGGGCTCTGTCGGGCTCTGTCGGGCTCTGTCGGGCTCTACTGGGCTCTGTCGGGATCTGTCGGGTTCTGTCGGGCTCTGTCGGGCTCTGTCGGGCCGTGTCGGGCCCTGTCGGGCTCTGTCGGGCTCTGTCGGGTTCTGTCGGGGTCTGTCGGGCCCTGTCGGGCTCTGTCGGGCTCTGTCGGGCTCTGTCGGGCTCTACTGGGCTCTACTGTTCCCTGTCGGACCCTGTCGGGCTCTGTCGGGCTCTGTCGGGCTCTGTCGGGCTCTACTGGGCCCTGTCGGGCTCTGTCGGGCTCTGTCGGGCTCTGTCGGGCTCTACTGGGCTCTACTGTTCCCTGTCGGTCCCTGTCGGGCTCTGTCGGGCCCTGACGGGCTCTGTCGGGCTCTGTCGGGCCCTGTCGGGCCCTGTCGGGCTCTGTCGGGCTCTGTCGGGCTCTACTGGGCTCTGTCGGGATCTGTCGGGTTCTGTCGGGCTCTGTCGGGCTCTGTCGGGCCGTGTCGGGCCCTGTCGGGCTCTGTCGGGCTCTGTCGGGTTCTGTCGGGGTCTGTCGGGCCCTGTCGGGCTCTGTCGGGCTCTGTCGGGCTCTGTCGGGCTCTACTGGGCTCTACTGTTCCCTGTCGGACCCTGTCGGGCTCTGTCGGGCTCTGTCGGGCTCTGTCGGGCTCTACTGGGCCCTGTCGGGCTCTGTCGAGCTCTGTCGGGCCCTGTCGGGCCCTGTCGGGCTCTGTCGGGTTCTGTCGGGCTCTGTCGGGCTCTGTCGGGCCCTGTCGGGCCCTGTCGGGCTCTGTCGGGCTCTGTCGGGCTCTGTCGGGCCCTGTCGGGCTCTACTGGGCCCTGTCGGGCCCTGTCGGGCTCTGTCGGGCTCTGTCGAGCTCTACTGGGCTCTGTCGGGCTCTGTCGGGCCCTGTCGGGCTCTGTCGGGCCCTGTCGGGCTCTGTCGGGCTCTGTCGGGCTCTACTGGGCACTGTCGGGCTCTGTCGGGCTCTGTTGGGCTCTGTCGGGCCCTGTCCGGCTCTGTCGGGATCTGTCGGGCTCTGTCGGGCCCTGTCGGGCTCTGTCGGGCCCTGTCGGGCCCTGTCGGGCTTTGTCGGGCTCTGTCGGGCTCTGTCGGGCTCTACTGGGCCCTGTCGGGCTCTGTCGGGCTCTGTCGGGCCCTGTCGGGCTCTGTCGGGCTCTGTCGGGCCCTGTCGGGTTCTGTCGGGCCCTGTCGGGCCCTGTCGGGCTCTGTCGGGCTCTGTCGGGCTCTACTGGGCTCTGTCGGGCTCTACTGGGCCCTGTCGGGCCCTGTCGGGCCCTGTCGGGCTCTGTCGGGCTCTTCTGGGCCCTGTCGGGCTCTGTCGGGCCCTGTCAGGCTCTATCGGGCTCTGTCGGGCTCTACTGGGCTCTACTGTTCCCTGTCGGGCCCTGTCGGGCTCTGTCGGGCCCTGTCGGGCTCTGTCGGGCTCTGTCGGGCCCTGTCGTGCCCTGTCGGGCTCTGTCGGGCTCTGTCGGGCTCTGTCGGGTTCTGTCGGGCTCTGTCGGGTTCTGTCGGGCTCTGTCGGGCTCTGTCGGGCCGTGTCGGGCCCTGTCGGGCTCTGTCGGGCTCTGTCGGGTTCTGTCGGGCTCTGTCGGGCCCTGTCGGGCTCTGTCGGGCTCTGTCGGGCTCTGTCGGGCTCTACTGGGCTCTACTGTTCCCTGTCGGGCCCTGTCGGGCTCTGTCGGGCTCTACTGGGCTCTGTCGGGCTCTGTCGTGCCCTGTCGGGCTCTGTCGGGCTCTGTCGGGCTCTGTCGGGCTCTACTGGGCCCTGTCGGGCTCTGTCGGGCTCTGTCGGGCCCTGTCGGGCTCTGTCGGGCTCTGTCGGGCCCTGGCGGGCTCTGTCGGGCCCTGTCGGGCCCTGTCGGGCTCTGTCGGGCTCTGTCGGGCTCTACTGGGCTCTGTCGGGCTCTACTGGGCCCTGTCGGGCCCTGTCGGGCCCTGTCGGGCTCTGTCGGGCTCTACTGGGCCCTGTCGGGCTCTGTCGGGCTCTGTCGGGCTCTGTCGGGCTCTACTGGGCCCTGTCGGGCTCTGTCGGGCTCTGTTGGGCTCTGTCGGGCCCTGTCCGGCTCTGTCGGGCTCTGTCGGGCTCTGTCGGGCCCTGTCGGGCTCTGTCGGGCCCTGTCGGGCTCTGTCGGGCTTTGTCGGGCTCTGTCGTGCTCTGTCGGGCTCTGTCGGGCTCTACTGGGCCCTATCGGGCTCTGTCGGGCTCTGTCGGGCTCTGTCGGGCCCTGTCGGGCTCTGTCGGGCCCTGTCAGGCCCTGTCGGGCCCTGTCGGGCTCTGTCGGGCTCTACTGGGCCCTGTCGGGCTCTGTCAGGCCCTGTCGGGCTCTGTCGGGCTCTGTCGGGCTCTGTCGGGCTCTACTGGGCTCTACTGTTCCCTGTCGGGCCCTGTCGGGCTCTGTCGGGCCCTGTCGGGCCCTGTCGGGCTCTGTCGGGCTCTGTCGGGCTCTGTCGGGCTCTACTGGGCTCTGTCGGGCTCTGTCGGGCTCTGTCGGGCTCTGTCGGGCTCTGTCGGGCCGTGTCGGGCCCTGTTGGGCTCTGTCGGGCTCTGTCGGGTTCTGTCGGGCTCTGTCGGGCCCTGTCGGGCTCTGTCGGGCTCTGTCGGGCTCTGTCGGGCTCTACTGGGCTCTACTGTTCCCTGTCGGGCCCTGTCGGGCTCTGTCGGGCTCTGTCGGGCCCTGTCGGGCCCTGTCGGGCCCTGTCGGGCTCTACTGGGCCCTGTCGGGCCCTGTCGGGCCCTGTCGGTCTCTGTCGGGCTCTATCGGGCCCTGTCGGGCCCTGTCGGGCCCTGTCGGGCTCTGTCGGGTTCTGTCGGGCTCTGTCGGGCTCTGTCGGGCCCTGTCGGGCCCTGTCGGGCTCTGTCGGGCTCTACTGGGCCCTGTCGGGCCCTGTCGGGCCCTGTCGGGCTCTGTCGGGCCCTTTCGGGCCCTGTCGGGCTCTGTCGGGCCCTGTCGGGCTCTGTCGGGCCCTGTCGGGCCCTGTCGGGCTCTGTCGGGCTCTGTCGGGCTCTGTCGGGCTCTACTGGGCCCTGTCGGGCCCTGTCGGGCCCTGTCGGGCTCTGTCGGGCTCTACTGGTCTCTACTGTTCCCTGTCGGGCCCTGTCGGGCTCTGTCGGGCCCTGTCGGCCTCTGTCGGGCTCTGTCGGGCCCGGTCGGGCTTTGTCGGGATCTGTCGAGCTCTGTCGGGCTCTGTCAGGCTCTACTGGGCCCTGTCGGGCTCTATCGGGCACTGTCGGGCTCTTTCGGGCCCTGTCGGGCTCTGTCGGGCCCTGTCGGGCTCTGTCGGGCCCTGTCGGGCCCTGTCGGGCTTTGTCGGGCTCTGTCGAGCTCTGTCGGGCTCTGTGAGGCTCTACTGGGCCCTGTCGGCCTCTGTCGGGCTCTGTCGGGCCCTGTCGGGCTCTGTCGGGCTCTGTCGGGCTCTGTCGGGCTCTACTGGGCCCTGTCGGGCTCTGTCGGGCTCTGTCGGGCTCTGTCGGGCTCTACTGGGCTCTGTCGGGCTCTGTCGGGCCCTGTCGGGCTCTGTCGGGCTCTGTCGGGCTCTGTCGGGCCCTGTCGGGCCCTGTCGAGCTCTGTCGGGCTCTGTCGGGCTCTGTCAGGCTCTACTGGGCTCTGTCGGGCTCTGTCGGGTTCTGTCGGGCTCTGTCGGGCTCTGTCGGGCCCTGTCGGGCCCTGTCGGGCTCTGTCGGGCCCTGTCGGGCTCTGTCGGTCTCTGTCGGGCTCTGTCGGCTCTACTGGGCTCTGTCGGGTTCTACTGGGCTCTACTGGGCTCTGTCGGGCTCTGTCGGGCTCTGTCGGGCTCTGTCGGGCTCTGTCGGGCTCTACTGTGCTCTGTCGGGCTCGGTCGGGCCCTGTCGGGCTCTGTCGGGCTCTGTCGGGCTCTGTCGGGCTCTACTGGTCTCTGACGGGTTCTGTCGGGCCCTGTCGGGCCCTGTCGGGCTCTGTCGGGCTCTGTCGGGCTCTGTCGGGCCCTGTCGGGCTCTACTGGGCCCTGTCGGGCCCTGTCGGGCTCTGTCGGGCTCTGTCGAGCTCTACTGGGCTCTGTCGGGCTCTGTCGGGCCCTGTCGGGCTCTGTCGGGCCCTGTCGGGCTCTGTCGGGCTCTGTCGGGCTCTACTGGGCACTGTCGGGCTCTGTCGGGCTCTGTTGGGCTCTGTCGGGCCCTGTCCGGCTCTGTCGGGATCTGTCGGGCTCTGTCGGGCCCTGTCGGGCTCTGTCGGGCCCTGTCGGGCCCTGTCGGGCTTTGTCGGGCTCTGTCGGGCTCTGTCGGGCTCTACTGGGCCCTGTCGGGCTCTGTCGGGCTCTGTCGGGCCCTGTCGGGCTCTGTCGGGCTCTGTCGGGCCCTGTCGGGTTCTGTCGGGCCCTGTCGGGCCCTGTCGGGCTCTGTCGGGCTCTGTCGGGCTCTACTGGGCTCTGTCGGGCTCTACTGGGCCCTGTCGGGCCCTGTCGGGCCCTGTCGGGCTCTGTCGGGCTCTTCTGGGCCCTGTCGGGCTCTGTCGGGCCCTGTCAGGCTCTGTCGGGCTCTGTCGGGCTCTACTGGGCTCTACTGTTCCCTGTCGGGCCCTGTCGGGCTCTATCGGGCCCTGTCGGGCTCTGTCGGGCTCTGTCGGGCTCTGTCGGGCTCTGTCGGGCTCTGTCGGGTTCTGTCGGGCTCTGTCGGGTTCTGTCGGGCTCTGTCGGGCTCTGTCGGGCCGTGTCGGGCCCTGTCGGGCTCTGTCGGGCTCTGTCGGGTTCTGTCGGGCTCTGTCGGGCCCTGTCGGGCTCTGTCGGGCTCTGTCGGGCTCTGTCGGGCTCTACTGGGCTCTACTGTTCCCTGTCGGGCCCTGTCGGGCTCTGTCGGGCTCTACTGGGCTCTGTCGGGCTCTGTCGTGCCCTGTCGGGCTCTGTCGGGCTCTGTCGGGCTCTGTCGGGCTCTACTGGGCCCTGTCGGGCTCTGTCGGGCTATGTCGGGCCCTGTCGGGCTCTGTCGGGCTCTGTCGGGCCCTGGCGGGCTCTGTCGGGCTCTGTCGGGCCCTGTCGGGCTCTGTCGGGCTCTGTCGGGCTCTACTGGGCTCTGTCGGGCTCTACTGGGCCCTGTCGGGCCCTGTCGGGCCCTGTCGGGCTCTGTCGGGCTCTACTGGGCCCTGTCGGGCTCTGTCGGGCTCTGTCGGGCTCTGTCGGGCTCTACTGGGCCCTGTCGGGCTCTGTCGGGCTCTGTTGGGCTCTGTCGGGCCCTGTCCGGCTCTGTCGGGCTCTGTCGGGCTCTGTCGGGCCCTGTCGGGCCCTGTCGGGCTCTGTCGGGCCCTTTCGGGCCCTGTCGGGCTCTGTCGGGCCCTGTCGGGCTCTGTCGGGCCCTGTCGGGCCCTGTCGGGCTCTGTCGGGCTCTGTCGGGCTCTGTCGGGCTCTACTGGGCCCTGTCGGGCCCTGTCGGGCCCTGTCGGGCTCTGTCGGGCTCTACTGGTCTCTACTGTTCCCTGTCGGGCCCTGTCGGGCTCTGTCGGGCCCTGTCGGCCTCTGTCGGGCTCTGTCGGGCCCGGTCGGGCTTTGTCGGGATCTGTCGAGCTCTGTCGGGCTCTGTCAGGCTCTACTGGGCCCTGTCGGGCTCTATCGGGCACTGTCGGGCTCTTTCGGGCCCTGTCGGGCTCTGTCGGGCCCTGTCGGGCTCTGTCGGGCCCTGTCGGGCCCTGTCGGGCTTTGTCGGGCTCTGTCGAGCTCTGTCGGGCTCTGTGAGGCTCTACTGGGCCCTGTCGGCCTCTGTCGGGCTCTGTCGGGCCCTGTCGGGCTCTGTCGGGCTCTGTCGGGCTCTGTCGGGCTCTACTGGGCCCTGTCGGGCTCTGTCGGGCTCTGTCGGGCTCTGTCGGGCTCTACTGGGCTCTGTCGGGCTCTGTCGGGCCCTGTCGGGCTCTGTCGGGCTCTGTCGGGCTCTGTCGGGCCCTGTCGGGCCCTGTCGAGCTCTGTCGGGCTCTGTCGGGCTCTGTCAGGCTCTACTGGGCTCTGTCGGGCTCTGTCGGGTTCTGTCGGGCTCTGTCGGGCTCTGTCGGGCCCTGTCGGGCCCTGTCGGGCTCTGTCGGGCCCTGTCGGGCTCTGTCGGTCTCTGTCGGGCTCTGTCGGCTCTACTGGGCTCTGTCGGGTTCTACTGGGCTCTACTGGGCTCTGTCGGGCTCTGTCGGGCTCTGTCGGGCTCTGTCGGGCTCTGTCGGGCTCTACTGTGCTCTGTCGGGCTCGGTCGGGCCCTGTCGGGCTCTGTCGGGCTCTGTCGGGCTCTGTCGGGCTCTACTGGTCTCTGACGGGTTCTGTCGGGCCCTGTCGGGCCCTGTCGGGCTCTGTCGGGCTCTGTCGGGCTCTGTCGGGCCCTGTCGGGCTCTACTGGGCCCTGTCGGGCCCTGTCGGGCTCTGTCGGGCTCTGTCGAGCTCTACTGGGCTCTGTCGGGCTCTGTCGGGCCCTGTCGGGCTCTGTCGGGCCCTGTCGGGCTCTGTCGGGCTCTGTCGGGCTCTACTGGGCACTGTCGGGCTCTGTCGGGCTCTGTTGGGCTCTGTCGGGCCCTGTCCGGCTCTGTCGGGATCTGTCGGGCTCTGTCGGGCCCTGTCGGGCTCTGTCGGGCCCTGTCGGGCCCTGTCGGGCTTTGTCGGGCTCTGTCGGGCTCTGTCGGGCTCTACTGGGCCCTGTCGGGCTCTGTCGGGCTCTGTCGGGCCCTGTCGGGCTCTGTCGGGCTCTGTCGGGCCCTGTCGGGTTCTGTCGGGCCCTGTCGGGCCCTGTCGGGCTCTGTCGGGCTCTGTCGGGCTCTACTGGGCTCTGTCGGGCTCTACTGGGCCCTGTCGGGCCCTGTCGGGCCCTGTCGGGCTCTGTCGGGCTCTTCTGGGCCCTGTCGGGCTCTGTCGGGCCCTGTCAGGCTCTGTCGGGCTCTGTCGGGCTCTACTGGGCTCTACTGTTCCCTGTCGGGCCCTGTCGGGCTCTATCGGGCCCTGTCGGGCTCTGTCGGGCTCTGTCGGGCTCTGTCGGGCTCTGTCGGGCTCTGTCGGGTTCTGTCGGGCTCTGTCGGGTTCTGTCGGGCTCTGTCGGGCTCTGTCGGGCCGTGTCGGGCCCTGTCGGGCTCTGTCGGGCTCTGTCGGGTTCTGTCGGGCTCTGTCGGGCCCTGTCGGGCTCTGTCGGGCTCTGTCGGGCTCTGTCGGGCTCTACTGGGCTCTACTGTTCCCTGTCGGGCCCTGTCGGGCTCTGTCGGGCTCTACTGGGCTCTGTCGGGCTCTGTCGTGCCCTGTCGGGCTCTGTCGGGCTCTGTCGGGCTCTGTCGGGCTCTACTGGGCCCTGTCGGGCTCTGTCGGGCTATGTCGGGCCCTGTCGGGCTCTGTCGGGCTCTGTCGGGCCCTGGCGGGCTCTGTCGGGCTCTGTCGGGCCCTGTCGGGCTCTGTCGGGCTCTGTCGGGCTCTACTGGGCTCTGTCGGGCTCTACTGGGCCCTGTCGGGCCCTGTCGGGCCCTGTCGGGCTCTGTCGGGCTCTACTGGGCCCTGTCGGGCTCTGTCGGGCTCTGTCGGGCTCTGTCGGGCTCTACTGGGCCCTGTCGGGCTCTGTCGGGCTCTGTTGGGCTCTGTCGGGCCCTGTCCGGCTCTGTCGGGCTCTGTCGGGCTCTGTCGGGCCCTGTCGGGCCCTGTCGGGCTTTGTCGGGCTCTGTCGTGCTCTGTCGGGCTCTGTCGGGCTCTACTGGGCCCTATCGGGCTCTGTCGGGCTCTGTCGGGCCCTGTCGGGCTCTGTCAGGCTCTGTCGGGCCCTGTCGGGCTCTGTCGGGCCCTGTCGGGCTCTGTCGGGCTCTACTGGGCCCTGTCGGGCTCTGTCGGGCTCTGTTGGGCTCTGTCGGGCCCTGTCCGGCTCTGTCAGGCTCTGTCGGGCTCTGTCGGGCCCTGTCGGGCTCTGTCGGGCTTTGTCGGGCTCTGTCGTGCTCTGTCGGGCTCTGTCGGGCTCTACTGGGCCCTATCGGGCTCTGTCGGGCTCTGTCGGGCTCTGTCGGGCTCTGTCAGGCCCTGTCGGGCTCTGTCGGGCCCTGTCAGGCCCTGTCGGGCTCTGTCGGGCTCTGTCGGGCTCTACTGGTTTCTGTCGGGCTCTACTGGGCCCTGTCGGGCCCTGTCGGGCCCTGTCGGGCTCTGTCGGGCTCTACTGGGCCCTGTCGGGCTCTGTCAGGCCCTGTCGGGCTCTGTCGGGCTCTGTCGGGCTCTGTCGGGCTCTACTGGGCTCTACTGTTCCCTGTCGGGCCCTGTCGGGCTCTGTCGGGCCCTGTCGGGCCCTGTCGGGCTCTGTCGGGCTCTGTCGGGCTCTGTCGGGCTCTACTGGGCTCTGTCGGGCTCTGTCGGGTTCTGTCGGGCTCTGTCGGGCTCTGTCGGGCCCTGTCGGGCTCTGTCGTGCTCTGTCGGGCTCTGTCGGGCCCTGTCGGGCTCTGTCGGGCTCTACTGGGCCCTGTCGGGCCCTGTCGGGCCCTGTCGGGCTCTGTCGGGCCCTTTCGGGCCCTGTCGGGCTCTGTCGGGCTCTGTCGAGCTCTACTGGGCTCTGTCGGGATCTGTCGGGCCCTGTCGGGCTCTGTCGGGCTCTGTTGGGCTCTGTCGGGCTCTGTCGGGCTCTGTCGGTCTCTACTGGGCTAAACTGGGCTCTGTCGGGCTCTGTCGGGCTCTGTCGGGCTCTGTCGGGCTCTACTGGGCCCTGTCGGGCTCTGTCGGGCTCTGTCGGGCTCTACTGGGCTAAACTGGGCCCTGTCGGGCTCTGTCGGACTCTGTCGGGCTCTGTCGGGCTCTACTGGGCCCTGTCGGGCCCTGTCGGGCTCTGTCGGGCTCTACTGGGCCCTGTCGGGCCCTGTCGGGCCCTGTCGGGCTCTGTCGGGCTCTGTCGGGCTCTACTCGGCCCTGTCGGGCTCTGTCGGTCTCTGTCGGGCTCTGTCGGCTCTACTGGGCTCTGTCGGGTTCTGCTGGGCTCTACTGGGCTCTGTCGGGCTCTGTCGGGCTCTGTCGGGCTCTGTCGGGCTCTACTGTGCTCTGTCGGGCTCGGTCGGGCCCTGTCGGGCTCTGTCGGGCTCTGTCGGGCTCTGTCGGGCTCTACTGGTCTCTGACGGGTTCTGTCGGGCCCTGTCGGGCCCTGTCGGGCTCTGTCGGGCTCTGTCGGGCTCTGTCGGGCCCTGTCGGGCTCTACTGGGCCCTGTCGGGCCCTGTCGGGCTCTGTCGGGCTCTGTCGAGCTCTACTGGGCTCTGTCGGGCTCTGTCGGGCCCTGTCGGGCTCTGTCGGGCCCTGTCGGGCTCTGTCGGGCTCTGTCGGGCTCTACTGGGCACTGTCGGGCTCTGTCGGGCTCTGTTGGGCTCTGTCGGGCCCTGTCCGGCTCTGTCGGGATCTGTCGGGCTCTGTCGGGCCCTGTCGGGCTCTGTCGGGCCCTGTCGGGCCCTGTCGGGCTTTGTCGGGCTCTGTCGGGCTCTGTCGGGCTCTACTGGGCCCTGTCGGGCTCTGTCGGGCTCTGTCGGGCCCTGTCGGGCTCTGTCGGGCTCTGTCGGGCCCTGTCGGGTTCTGTCGGGCCCTGTCGGGCCCTGTCGGGCTCTGTCGGGCTCTGTCGGGCTCTACTGGGCTCTGTCGGGCTCTACTGGGCCCTGTCGGGCCCTGTCGGGCCCTGTCGGGCTCTGTCGGGCTCTTCTGGGCCCTGTCGGGCTCTGTCGGGCCCTGTCAGGCTCTATCGGGCTCTGTCGGGCTCTACTGGGCTCTACTGTTCCCTGTCGGGCCCTGTCGGGCTCTGTCGGGCCCTGTCGGGCTCTGTCGGGCTCTGTCGGGCCCTGTCGGGCCCTGTCGGGCTCTGTCGGGCTCTGTCGGGCTCTGTCGGGTTCTGTCGGGCTCTGTCGGGTTCTGTCGGGCTCTGTCGGGCTCTGTCGGGCCGTGTCGGGCCCTGTCGGGCTCTGTCGGGCTCTGTCGGGTTCTGTCGGGCTCTGTCGGGCCCTGTCGGGCTCTGTCGGGCTCTGTCGGGCTCTGTCGGGCTCTACTGGGCTCTACTGTTCCCTGTCGGGCCCTGTCGGGCTCTGTCGGGCTCTACTGGGCTCTGTCGGGCTCTGTCGTGCCCTGTCGGGCTCTGTCGGGCTCTGTCGGGCTCTGTCGGGCTCTACTGGGCCCTGTCGGGCTCTGTCGGGCTCTGTCGGGCCCTGTCGGGCTCTGTCGGGCTCTGTCGGGCCCTGGCGGGCTCTGTCGGGCCCTGTCGGGCCCTGTCGGGCTCTGTCGGGCTCTGTCGGGCTCTACTGGGCTCTGTCGGGCTCTACTGGGCCCTGTCGGGCCCTGTCGGGCCCTGTCGGGCTCTGTCGGGCTCTACTGGGCCCTGTCGGGCTCTGTCGGGCTCTGTCGGGCTCTGTCGGGCTCTACTGGGCCCTGTCGGGCTCTGTCGGGCTCTGTTGGGCTCTGTCGGGCCCTGTCCGGCTCTGTCGGGCTCTGTCGGGCTCTGTCGGGCCCTGTCGGGCTCTGTCGGGCCCTGTCGGGCTCTGTCGGGCTTTGTCGGGCTCTGTCGTGCTCTGTCGGGCTCTGTCGGGCTCTACTGGGCCCTATCGGGCTCTGTCGGGCTCTGTCGGGCTCTGTCGGGCTCTGTCGGGCCCTGTCGGGCTCTGTCGGGCCCTGTCAGGCCCTGTCGGGCTCTGTCGGGCTCTGTCGGGCTCTACTGGTTTCTGTCGGGCTCTACTGGGCCCTGTCGGGCCCTGTCGGGCCCTGTCGGGCTCTGTCGGGCTCTACTGGGCCCTGTCGGGCTCTGTCAGGCCCTGTCGGGCTCTGTCGGGCTCTGTCGGGCTCTACTGGGCTCTACTGTTCCCTGTCGGGCCCTGTCGGGCTCTGTCGGGCCCTGTCGGGCCCTGTCGGGCTCTGTCGGGCTCTGTCGGGCTCTGTCGGGCTCTACTGGGCTCTGTCGGGCTCTGTCGGGCTCTGTCGGGCTCTGTCGGGCCGTGTCGGGCCCTGTTGGGCTCTGTCGGGCTCTGTCGGGTTCTGTCGGGCTCTGTCGGGCCCTGTCGGGCTCTGTCGGGCTCTGTCGGGCTCTGTCGGGCTCTACTGGGCTCTACTGTTCCCTGTCGGGCCCTGTCGGGCTCTGTCGGGCTCTGTCGGGCTCTGTCGGTCTCTACTGGGCCCTGTCGGTCTCTGTCGGGCTCTATCGGGCCCTGTCGGGCCCTGTCGGGCCCTGTCGGGCTCTGTCGGGTTCTGTCGGGCTCTGTCGGGCTCTGTCGGGCCCTGTCGGGCCCTGTCGGGCTCTGTCGGGCTCTACTGGGCCCTGTCGGGCCCTGTCGGGCCCTGTCGGGCTCTGTCGGGCCCTTTCGGGCCCTGTCGGGCTCTGTCGGGCTCTGTCGAGCTCTACTGGGCTCTGTCGGGATCTGTCGGGCCCTGTCGGGCTCTGTCGGGCTCTGTTGGGCTCTGTCGGGCTCTGTCGGGCTCTGTCGGTCTCTACTGGGCTAAACTGGGCTCTGTCGGGCTCTGTCGGGCTCTGTCGGGCTCTGTCGGGCTCTACTGGGCCCTGTCGGGCTCTGTCGGGCTCTGTCGGGCTCTACTGGGCTAAACTGGGCCCTGTCGGGCTCTGTCGGGCTCTGTCGGGCTCTGTCGGGCTCTACTGGGCCCTGTCGGGCCCTGTCGGGCTCTGTCGGGCTCTACTGGGCCCTGTCGGGCCCTGTCGGGCCCTGTCGTGCTCTGTCGGGCTCTGTCGGGCTCTACTGGGCTCTGTCGGGCTTTGTCGGGCTCTGTCGGGCTCTACTGGGCTCTGTCAGGCTCTGTCGGGCCCTGTCGGGCCCTTGCGGGCTCTGTCGGGCTCTGTCGGGCCCTGTCGGGCTCTGTCGGGCTCTGTCGGGCTCTGTCGAGCTCTACTGGGCCCTGTCGGGCCCTGTCGGGCCCTCTCGGGCTCTGTCGGGCCCTGTCGGGCTCTGTCGGGCTCTGTCGGGCCCTGTCGGGCTCTGTCGGGCTCTACTGGGCTCTGTCGGGCCCTGTCGGGCCCTGTCGGGCTCTGTCGGGCTCTGTCGGGCTCTACTGCGCCCTGTCGGGCCCTGTCGGGCTCTGTCGGGCTCTGTCGAGTTCTACTGGGCTCTGTCGGGCTCTTTCGGGCTCTGTCGAGTTCTACTGGGCTCTGTCGGGCTCTGTCGGGCCCTGTCGGGCTCTACTGGGCCCTGTCGGGCCCTGTCGGGCTCTGTCGGGCTCTGTCGAGCTCTACTGGGCTCTGTCGGGCTCTGTCGGGCCCTGTCGGGCTCTGTCGGGCCCTGTCGGGCTCTGTCGGGCTCTGTCGGGCTCTGTCGGGCTCTACTGGGCCCTGTCGGGCTCTGTCGGGCTCTGTCGGGCTCTGTCGGGCCCTGTCGGGCCCTGTCGGGCTCTGTCGGGCTCTGTCGGGCCCTGTCGGGCTCTGTCGGGCCCTGTCGGGCCCTGTCGGGCTTTGTCGGGCTCTGTCGGGCTCTGTCGGGCTCTGTCGGGCTCTACTGGGCCCTGTCGGGCTCTGTCGGGCTCTGTCGGGCCCTGTCGGGCTCTGTCGGGCCCTGTCGGGCCCTGTCGGGCTCTGTCGGGCTCTGTCGGGCTCTACTGGGCTCTGTCGGGCTCTACTGGGCCCTGTCGGGCCCTGTCGGCCCTGTCGGGCTCTGTCGGGCTCTACTGGGCCCTGTCGGGCTCTGTCGGGCCCTGTCGGGCTCTGTCGGGCTCTGTCGGGCTCTGTCGGGCTCTACTGGGCTCTACTGTTCCCTGTCGGTCCCTGTCGGGCTCTGTCGGGCCCTGACGGGCTCTGTCGGGCTCTGTCGGGCCCTGTCGGGCCCTGTCGGGCTCTGTCGGGCTCTGTCGGGCTCTGTCGGGCTCTACTGGGCTCTGTCGGGATCTGTCGGGTTCTGTCGGGCTCTGTCGGGATCTGTCGGGCCGTGTCGGGCCCTGTCGGGCTCTGTCGGGCTCTGTCGGGTTCTGTCGGGGTCTGTCGGGCCCTGTCGGGCTCTGTCGGGCTCTGTCGGGCTCTGTCGGGCTCTACTGGGCTCTACTGTTCCCTGTCGGACCCTGTCGGGCTCTGTCGGGCTCTGTCGGGCTCTCTCGGGCTCTACTGGGCCCTGTCGGGCTCTGTCGGGCTCTGTCGGGCTCTGTCGGGCTCTACTGGGCTCTACTGTTCCCTGTCGGTCCCTGTCGGGCTCTGTCGGGCCCTGACGGGCTCTGTCGGGCTCTGTCGGGCCCTGTCGGGCCCTGTCGGGCTCTGTCGGGCTCTGTCGGGCTCTGTCGGGCTCTACTGGGCTCTGTCGGGATCTGTCGGGTTCTGTCGGGCTCTGTCGGGCTCTGTCGGGCCGTGTCGGGCCCTGTCGGGCTCTGTCGGGCTCTGTCGGGTTCTGTCGGGGTCTGTCGGGCCCTGTCGGGCTCTGTCGGGCTCTGTCGGGCTCTGTCGGGCTCTACTGGGCTCTACTGTTCCCTGTCGGACCCTGTCGGGCTCTGTCGGGCTCTGTCGGGCTCTGTCGGGCTCTACTGGGCCCTGTCGGGCTCTGTCGAGCTCTGTCGGGCCCTGTCGGGCCCTGTCGGGCTCTGTCGGGTTCTGTCGGGCTCTGTCGGGCTCTGTCGGGCCCTGTCGGGCCCTGTCGGGCTCTGTCGGGCTCTGTCGGGCTCTGTCGGGCCCTGTCGGGCTCTACTGGGCCCTGACGGGCCCTGTCGGGCTCTGTCGGGCTCTGTCGAGCTCTACTGGGCTCTGTCGGGCTCTGTCGGGCCCTGTCGGGCTCTGTCGGGCCCTGTCGGGCTCTGTCGGGCTCTGTCGGGCTCTACTGGGCACTGTCGGGCTCTGTCGGGCTCTGTTGGGCTCTGTCGGGCCCTGTCCGGCTCTGTCGGGATCTGTCGGGCTCTGTCGGGCCCTGTCGGGCTCTGTCGGGCCCTGTCGGGCCCTGTCGGGCTTTGTCGGGCTCTGTCGGGCTCTGTCGGGCTCTACTGGGCCCTGTCGGGCTCTGTCGGGCTCTGTCGGGCCCTGTCGGGCTCTGTCGGGCTCTGTCGGGCCCTGTCGGGTTCTGTCGGGCCCTGTCGGGCCCTGTCGGGCTCTGTCGGGCTCTGTCGGGCTCTACTGGGCTCTGTCGGGCTCTACTGGGCCCTGTCGGGCCCTGTCGGGCCCTGTCGGGCTCTGTCGGGCTCTTCTGGGCCCTGTCGGGCTCTGTCGGGCCCTGTCAGGCTCTATCGGGCTCTGTCGGGCTCTACTGGGCTCTACTGTTCCCTGTCGGGCCCTGTCGGGCTCTGTCGGGCCCTGTCGGGCTCTGTCGGGCTCTGTCGGGCCCTGTCGTGCCCTGTCGGGCTCTGTCGGGCTCTGTCGGGCTCTGTCGGGTTCTGTCGGGCTCTGTCGGGTTCTGTCGGGCTCTGTCGGGCTCTGTCGGGCCGTGTCGGGCCCTGTCGGGCTCTGTCGGGCTCTGTCGGGTTCTGTCGGGCTCTGTCGGGCCCTGTCGGGCTCTGTCGGGCTCTGTCGGGCTCTGTCGGGCTCTACTGGGCTCTACTGTTCCCTGTCGGGCCCTGTCGGGCTCTGTCGGGCTCTACTGGGCTCTGTCGGGCTCTGTCGTGCCCTGTCGGGCTCTGTCGGGCTCTGTCGGGCTCTGTCGGGCTCTACTGGGCCCTGTCGGGCTCTGTCGGGCTCTGTCGGGCCCTGTCGGGCTCTGTCGGGCTCTGTCGGGCCCTGGCGGGCTCTGTCGGGCCCTGTCGGGCCCTGTCGGGCTCTGTCGGGCTCTGTCGGGCTCTACTGGGCTCTGTCGGGCTCTACTGGGCCCTGTCGGGCCCTGTCGGGCCCTGTCGGGCTCTGTCGGGCTCTACTGGGCCCTGTCGGGCTCTGTCGGGCTCTGTCGGGCTCTGTCGGGCTCTACTGGGCCCTGTCGGGCTCTGTCGGGCTCTGTTGGGCTCTGTCGGGCCCTGTCCGGCTCTGTCGGGCTCTGTCGGGCTCTGTCGGGCCCTGTCGGGCTCTGTCGGGCCCTGTCGGGCTCTGTCGGGCTTTGTCGGGCTCTGTCGTGCTCTGTCGGGCTCTGTCGGGCTCTACTGGGCCCTATCGGGCTCTGTCGGGCTCTGTCGGGCTCTGTCGGGCCCTGTCGGGCTCTGTCGGGCCCTGTCAGGCCCTGTCGGGCCCTGTCGGGCTCTGTCGGGCTCTACTGGGCCCTGTCGGGCTCTGTCAGGCCCTGTCGGGCTCTGTCGGGCTCTGTCGGGCTCTGTCGGGCTCTACTGGGCTCTACTGTTCCCTGTCGGGCCCTGTCGGGCTCTGTCGGGCCCTGTCGGGCCCTGTCGGGCTCTGTCGGGCTCTGTCGGGCTCTGTCGGGCTCTACTGGGCTCTGTCGGGCTCTGTCGGGCTCTGTCGGGCTCTGTCGGGCTCTGTCGGGCCGTGTCGGGCCCTGTTGGGCTCTGTCGGGCTCTGTCGGGTTCTGTCGGGCTCTGTCGGGCCCTGTCGGGCTCTGTCGGGCTCTGTCGGGCTCTGTCGGGCTCTACTGGGCTCTACTGTTCCCTGTCGGGCCCTGTCGGGCCCTGTCGGGCTCTGTCGGGCTCTGTCGGGCTCTACTGGGCTCTGTCGGGCTCTGTCGGGCTCTGTCGGGCTCTGTCGGGCTCTGTCGGGCCGTGTCGGGCCCTGTTGGGCTCTGTCGGGCTCTGTCGGGCTCTGTCGGGCTCTACTGGGCTCTGTCGGGCTCTGTCGGGCTCTGTCGGGCTCTGTCGGGCTCTGTCGGGCCGTGTCGGGCCCTGTTGGGCTCTGTCGGGCTCTGTCGGGTTCTGTCGGGCTCTGTCGGGCTCTGTCGGGTTCTGTCGGGCTCTGTCGGGCCCTGTCGGGCTCTGTCGGGCTCTGTCGGGCTCTGTCGGGCTCTACTGGGCTCTACTGTTCCCTGTCGGGCCCTGTCGGGCTCTGTCGGGCTCTGTCGGGCCCTGTCGGGCCCTGTCGGGCCCTGTCGGGCTCTACTGGGCCCTGTCGGGCCCTGTCGGGCCCTGTCGGTCTCTGTCGGGCTCTATCGGGCCCTGTCGGGCCCTGTCGGGCCCTGTCGGGCTCTGTCGGGTTCTGTCGGGCTCTGTCGGGCTCTGTCGGGCCCTGTCGGGCCCTGTCGGGCTCTGTCGGGCTCTACTGGGCCCTGTCGGGCCCTGTCGGGCCCTGTCGGGCTCTGTCGGGCCCTTTCGGGCCCTGTCGGGCTCTGTCGGGCCCTGTCGGGCTCTGTCGGGCCCTGTCGGGCCCTGTCGGGCTCTGTCGGGCTCTGTCGGGCTCTGTCGGGCTCTACTGGGCCCTGTCGGGCCCTGTCGGGCCCTGTCGGGCTCTGTCGGGCTCTACTGGTCTCTACTGTTCCCTGTCGGGCCCTGTCGGGCTCTGTCGGGCCCTGTCGGCCTCTGTCGGGCTCTGTCGGGCCCGGTCGGGCTTTGTCGGGATCTGTCGAGCTCTGTTGGGCTCTGTCAGGCTCTACTGGGCCCTGTCGGGCTCTATCGGGCACTGTCGGGCTCTTTCGGGCCCTGTCGGGCTCTGTCGGGCCCTGTCGGGCTCTGTCGGGCCCTGTCGGGCCCTGTCGGGCTTTGTCGGGCTCTGTCGAGCTCTGTCGGGCTCTGTGAGGCTCTACTGGGCCCTGTCGGCCTCTGTCGGGCTCTGTCGGGCCCTGTCGGGCTCTGTCGGGCTCTGTCGGGCTCTGTCGGGCTCTACTGGGCCCTGTCGGGCTCTGTCGGGCTCTGTCGGGCTCTGTCGGGCTCTACTGGGCTCTGTCGGGCTCTGTCGGGCCCTGTCGGGCTCTGTCGGGCTCTGTCGGGCTCTGTCGGGCCCTGTCGGGCCCTGTCGAGCTCTGTCGGGCTCTGTCGGGCTCTGTCAGGCTCTACTGGGCTCTGTCGGGCTCTGTCGGGTTCTGTCGGGCTCTGTCGGGCTCTGTCGGGCCCTGTCGGGCCCTGTCGGGCTCTGTCGGGCCCTGTCGGGCTCTGTCGGTCTCTGTCGGGCTCTGTCGGCTCTACTGGGCTCTGTCGGGTTCTACTGGGCTCTACTGGGCTCTGTCGGGCTCTGTCGGGCTCTGTCGGGCTCTGTCGGGCTCTGTCGGGCTCTACTGTGCTCTGTCGGGCTCGGTCGGGCCCTGTCGGGCTCTGTCGGGCTCTGTCGGGCTCTGTCGGGCTCTGTCGGGCTCTACTGGTCTCTGACGGGTTCTGTCGGGCCCTGTCGGGCCCTGTCGGGCTCTGTCGGGCTCTGTCGGGCTCTGTCGGGCCCTGTCGGGCTCTACTGGGCCCTGTCGGGCCCTGTCGGGCTCTGTCGGGCTCTGTCGAGCTCTACTGGGCTCTGTCGGGCTCTGTCGGGCCCTGTCGGGCTCTGTCGGGCCCTGTCGGGCTCTGTCGGGCTCTGTCGGGCTCTACTGGGCACTGTCGGGCTCTGTCGGGCTCTGTTGGGCTCTGTCGGGCCCTGTCCGGCTCTGTCGGGATCTGTCGGGCTCTGTCGGGCCCTGTCGGGCTCTGTCGGGCCCTGTCGGGCCCTGTCGGGCTTTGTCGGGCTCTGTCGGGCTCTGTCGGGCTCTACTGGGCCCTGTCGGGCCCTGTCGGGTTCTGTCGGGCCCTGTCGGGCTTTGTCGGGCTCTGTCGGGCTCTGTCGGGCCCTGTCGGGCTCTGTCGGGCTCTGTCGGGCCCTGTCGGGTTCTGTCGGGCCCTGTCGGGCCCTGTCGGGCTCTGTCGGGCTCTGTCGGGCTCTACTGGGCTCTGTCGGGCTCTACTGGGCCCTGTCGGGCCCTGTCGGGCCCTGTCGGGCTCTGTCGGGCTCTTCTGGGCCCTGTCGGGCTCTGTCGGGCCCTGTCAGGCTCTGTCGGGCTCTGTCGGGCTCTACTGGGCTCTACTGTTCCCTGTCGGGCCCTGTCGGGCTCTGTCGGGCCCTGTCGGGCTCTGTCGGGCTCTGTCGGGCCCTGTCGGGCTCTGTCGGGCTCTGTCGGGCTCTGTCGGGCTCTGTCGGGTTCTGTCGGGCTCTGTCGGGTTCTGTCGGGCTCTGTCGGGCTCTGTCGGGCCGTGTCGGGCCCTGTCGGGCTCTGTCGGGCTCTGTCGGGTTCTGTCGGGCTCTGTCGGGCCCTGTCGGGCTCTGTCGGGCTCTGTCGGGCTCTGTCGGGCTCTACTGGGCTCTACTGTTCCCTGTCGGGCCCTGTCGGGCTCTGTCGGGCTCTACTGGGCTCTGTCGGGCTCTGTCGTGCCCTGTCGGGCTCTGTCGGGCTCTGTCGGGCTCTGTCGGGCTCTACTGGGCCCTGTCGGGCTCTGTCGGGCTATGTCGGGCCCTGTCGGGCTCTGTCGGGCTCTGTCGGGCCCTGGCGGGCTCTGTCGGGCCCTGTCGGGCCCTGTCGGGCTCTGTCGGGCTCTGTCGGGCTCTACTGGGCTCTGTCGGGCTCTACTGGGCCCTGTCGGGCCCTGTCGGGCCCTGTCGGGCTCTGTCGGGCTCTACTGGGCCCTGTCGGGCTCTGTCGGGCTCTGTCGGGCTCTGTCGGGCTCTACTGGGCCCTGTCGGGCTCTGTCGGGCTCTGTTGGGCTCTGTCGGGCCCTGTCCGGCTCTGTCGGGCTCTGTCGGGCTCTGTCGGGCCCTGTCGGGCCCTGTCGGGCTTTGTCGGGCTCTGTCGTGCTCTGTCGGGCTCTGTCGGGCTCTACTGGGCCCTATCGGGCTCTGTCGGGCTCTGTCGGGCCCTGTCGGGCTCTGTCAGGCTCTGTCGGGCCCTGTCGGGCTCTGTCGGGCCCTGTCGGGCTCTGTCGGGCTCTACTGGGCCCTGTCGGGCTCTGTCGGGCTCTGTTGGGCTCTGTCGGGCCCTGTCCGGCTCTGTCAGGCTCTGTCGGGCTCTGTCGGGCCCTGTCGGGCTCTGTCGGGCCCTGTCGGGCTCTGTCGGGCTTTGTCGGGCTCTGTCGTGCTCTGTCGGGCTCTGTCGGGCTCTACTGGGCCCTATCGGGCTCTGTCGGGCTCTGTCGGGCTCTGTCGGGCTCTGTCGGGCTCTGTCGGGCCGTGTCGGGCCCTGTTGGGCTCTGTCGGGCTCTGTCGGGCTCTGTCGGGCTCTACTGGGCTCTGTCGGGCTCTGTCGGGCTCTGTCGGGCTCTGTCGGGCTCTGTCGGGCCGTGTCGGGCCCTGTTGGGCTCTGTCGGGCTCTGTCGGGTTCTGTCGGGCTCTGTCGGGCTCTGTCGGGTTCTGTCGGGCTCTGTCGGGCCCTGTCGGGCTCTGTCGGGCTCTGTCGGGCTCTGTCGGGCTCTACTGGGCTCTACTGTTCCCTGTCGGGCCCTGTCGGGCTCTGTCGGGCTCTGTCGGGCCCTGTCGGGCCCTGTCGGGCCCTGTCGGGCTCTACTGGGCCCTGTCGGGCCCTGTCGGGCCCTGTCGGTCTCTGTCGGGCTCTATCGGGCCCTGTCGGGCCCTGTCGGGCCCTGTCGGGCTCTGTCGGGTTCTGTCGGGCTCTGTCGGGCTCTGTCGGGCCCTGTCGGGCCCTGTCGGGCTCTGTCGGGCTCTACTGGGCCCTGTCGGGCCCTGTCGGGCCCTGTCGGGCTCTGTCGGGCCCTGTCGGGCCCTGTCGGGCTCTGTCGGGCTCTGTCGGGCTCTGTCGGGCTCTACTGGGCCCTGTCGGGCCCTGTCGGGCCCTGTCGGGCTCTGTCGGGCTCTACTGGTCTCTACTGTTCCCTGTCGGGCCCTGTCGGGCTCTGTCGGGCCCTGTCGGCCTCTGTCGGGCTCTGTCGGGCCCGGTCGGGCTTTGTCGGGATCTGTCGAGCTCTGTTGGGCTCTGTCAGGCTCTACTGGGCCCTGTCGGGCTCTATCGGGCACTGTCGGGCTCTTTCGGGCCCTGTCGGGCTCTGTCGGGCCCTGTCGGGCTCTGTCGGGCCCTGTCGGGCCCTGTCGGGCTTTGTCGGGCTCTGTCGAGCTCTGTCGGGCTCTGTGAGGCTCTACTGGGCCCTGTCGGCCTCTGTCGGGCTCTGTCGGGCCCTGTCGGGCTCTGTCGGGCTCTGTCGGGCTCTGTCGGGCTCTACTGGGCCCTGTCGGGCTCTGTCGGGCTCTGTCGGGCTCTGTCGGGCTCTACTGGGCTCTGTCGGGCTCTGTCGGGCCCTGTCGGGCTCTGTCGGGCTCTGTCGGGCTCTGTCGGGCCCTGTCGGGCCCTGTCGAGCTCTGTCGGGCTCTGTCGGGCTCTGTCAGGCTCTACTGGGCTCTGTCGGGCTCTGTCGGGTTCTGTCGGGCTCTGTCGGGCTCTGTCGGGCCCTGTCGGGCCCTGTCGGGCTCTGTCGGGCCCTGTCGGGCTCTGTCGGTCTCTGTCGGGCTCTGTCGGCTCTACTGGGCTCTGTCGGGTTCTACTGGGCTCTACTGGGCTCTGTCGGGCTCTGTCGGGCTCTGTCGGGCTCTGTCGGGCTCTGTCGGGCTCTACTGTGCTCTGTCGGGCTCGGTCGGGCCCTGTCGGGCTCTGTCGGGCTCTGTCGGGCTCTGTCGGGCTCTGTCGGGCTCTACTGGTCTCTGACGGGTTCTGTCGGGCCCTGTCGGGCCCTGTCGGGCTCTGTCGGGCTCTGTCGGGCTCTGTCGGGCCCTGTCGGGCTCTACTGGGCCCTGTCGGGCCCTGTCGGGCTCTGTCGGGCTCTGTCGAGCTCTACTGGGCTCTGTCGGGCTCTGTCGGGCCCTGTCGGGCTCTGTCGGGCCCTGTCGGGCTCTGTCGGGCTCTGTCGGGCTCTACTGGGCACTGTCGGGCTCTGTCGGGCTCTGTTGGGCTCTGTCGGGCCCTGTCCGGCTCTGTCGGGATCTGTCGGGCTCTGTCGGGCCCTGTCGGGCTCTGTCGGGCCCTGTCGGGCCCTGTCGGGCTTTGTCGGGCTCTGTCGGGCTCTGTCGGGCTCTACTGGGCCCTGTCGGGCTCTGTCGGGCTCTGTCGGGCCCTGTCGGGCTCTGTCGGGCTCTGTCGGGCCCTGTCGGGTTCTGTCGGGCCCTGTCGGGCCCTGTCGGGCTCTGTCGGGCTCTGTCGGGCTCTACTGGGCTCTGTCGGGCTCTACTGGGCCCTGTCGGGCCCTGTCGGGCCCTGTCGGGCTCTGTCGGGCTCTTCTGGGCCCTGTCGGGCTCTGTCGGGCCCTGTCAGGCTCTGTCGGGCTCTGTCGGGCTCTACTGGGCTCTACTGTTCCCTGTCGGGCCCTGTCGGGCTCTGTCGGGCCCTGTCGGGCTCTGTCGGGCTCTGTCGGGCTCTGTCGGGCCCTGTCGGGCTCTGTCGGGCTCTGTCGGGCTCTGTCGGGCTCTGTCGGGTTCTGTCGGGCTCTGTCGGGTTCTGTCGGGCTCTGTCGGGCTCTGTCGGGCCGTGTCGGGCCCTGTCGGGCTCTGTCGGGCTCTGTCGGGTTCTGTCGGGCTCTGTCGGGCCCTGTCGGGCTCTGTCGGGCTCTGTCGGGCTCTGTCGGGCTCTACTGGGCTCTACTGTTCCCTGTCGGGCCCTGTCGGGCTCTGTCGGGCTCTACTGGGCTCTGTCGGGCTCTGTCGTGCCCTGTCGGGCTCTGTCGGGCTCTGTCGGGCTCTGTCGGGCTCTACTGGGCCCTGTCGGGCTCTGTCGGGCTATGTCGGGCCCTGTCGGGCTCTGTCGGGCTCTGTCGGGCCCTGGCGGGCTCTGTCGGGCCCTGTCGGGCCCTGTCGGGCTCTGTCGGGCTCTGTCGGGCTCTACTGGGCTCTGTCGGGCTCTACTGGGCCCTGTCGGGCCCTGTCGGGCCCTGTCGGGCTCTGTCGGGCTCTACTGGGCCCTGTCGGGCTCTGTCGGGCTCTGTCGGGCTCTGTCGGGCTCTACTGGGCCCTGTCGGGCTCTGTCGGGCTCTGTTGGGCTCTGTCGGGCCCTGTCCGGCTCTGTCGGGCTCTGTCGGGCTCTGTCGGGCCCTGTCGGGCCCTGTCGGGCTTTGTCGGGCTCTGTCGTGCTCTGTCGGGCTCTGTCGGGCTCTACTGGGCCCTATCGGGCTCTGTCGGGCTCTGTCGGGCCCTGTCGGGCTCTGTCAGGCTCTGTCGGGCCCTGTCGGGCTCTGTCGGGCCCTGTCGGGCTCTGTCGGGCTCTACTGGGCCCTGTCGGGCTCTGTCGGGCTCTGTTGGGCTCTGTCGGGCCCTGTCCGGCTCTGTCAGGCTCTGTCGGGCTCTGTCGGGCCCTGTCGGGCTCTGTCGGGCCCTGTCGGGCTCTGTCGGGCTTTGTCGGGCTCTGTCGTGCTCTGTCGGGCTCTGTCGGGCTCTACTGGGCCCTATCGGGCTCTGTCGGGCTCTGTCGGGCTCTGTCGGGCTCTGTCAGGCCCTGTCGGGCTCTGTCGGGCCCTGTCAGGCCCTGTCGGGCTCTGTCGGGCTCTGTCGGGCTCTACTGGTTTCTGTCGGGCTCTACTGGGCCCTGTCGGGCCCTGTCGGGCCCTGTCGGGCTCTGTCGGGCTCTACTGGGCCCTGTCGGGCTCTGTCAGGCCCTGTCGGGCTCTGTCGGGCTCTGTCGGGCTCTGTCGGGCTCTACTGGGCTCTACTGTTCCCTGTCGGGCCCTGTCGGGCTCTGTCGGGCCCTGTCGGGCCCTGTCGGGCTCTGTCGGGCTCTGTCGGGCTCTGTCGGGCTCTACTGGGCTCTGTCGGGCTCTGTCGGGTTCTGTCGGGCTCTGTCGGGCTCTGTCGGGCCCTGTCGGGCTCTGTCGTGCTCTGTCGGGCTCTGTCGGGCCCTGTCGGGCTCTGTCGGGCTCTACTGGGCCCTGTCGGGCCCTGTCGGGCCCTGTCGGGCTCTGTCGGGCCCTTTCGGGCCCTGTCGGGCTCTGTCGGGCTCTGTCGAGCTCTACTGGGCTCTGTCGGGATCTGTCGGGCCCTGTCGGGCTCTGTCGGGCTCTGTTGGGCTCTGTCGGGCTCTGTCGGGCTCTGTCGGTCTCTACTGGGCTAAACTGGGCTCTGTCGGGCTCTGTCGGGCTCTGTCGGGCTCTGTCGGGCTCTACTGGGCCCTGTCGGGCTCTGTCGGGCTCTGTCGGGCTCTACTGGGCTAAACTGGGCCCTGTCGGGCTCTGTCGGACTCTGTCGGGCTCTGTCGGGCTCTACTGGGCCCTGTCGGGCCCTGTCGGGCTCTGTCGGGCTCTACTGGGCCCTGTCGGGCCCTGTCGGGCCCTGTCGGGCTCTGTCGGGCTCTGTCGGGCTCTACTCGGCCCTGTCGGGCTCTGTCGGTCTCTGTCGGGCTCTGTCGGCTCTACTGGGCTCTGTCGGGTTCTGCTGGGCTCTACTGGGCTCTGTCGGGCTCTGTCGGGCTCTGTCGGGCTCTGTCGGGCTCTACTGTGCTCTGTCGGGCTCGGTCGGGCCCTGTCGGGCTCTGTCGGGCTCTGTCGGGCTCTGTCGGGCTCTACTGGTCTCTGACGGGTTCTGTCGGGCCCTGTCGGGCCCTGTCGGGCTCTGTCGGGCTCTGTCGGGCTCTGTCGGGCTCTGTCGGGTTCTGTCGGGCTCTGTCGGGCCCTGTCGGGCTCTGTCGGGCTCTGTCGGGCTCTGTCGGGCTCTACTGGGCTCTACTGTTCCCTGTCGGGCCCTGTCGGGCTCTGTCGGGCTCTACTGGGCTCTGTCGGGCTCTGTCGTGCCCTGTCGGGCTCTGTCGGGCTCTGTCGGGCTCTGTCGGGCTCTACTGGGCCCTGTCGGGCTCTGTCGGGCTATGTCGGGCCCTGTCGGGCTCTGTCGGGCTCTGTCGGGCCCTGGCGGGCTCTGTCGGGCCCTGTCGGGCCCTGTCGGGCTCTGTCGGGCTCTGTCGGGCTCTACTGGGCTCTGTCGGGCTCTACTGGGCCCTGTCGGGCCCTGTCGGGCCCTGTCGGGCTCTGTCGGGCTCTACTGGGCCCTGTCGGGCTCTGTCGGGCTCTGTCGGGCTCTGTCGGGCTCTACTGGGCCCTGTCGGGCTCTGTCGGGCTCTGTTGGGCTCTGTCGGGCCCTGTCCGGCTCTGTCGGGCTCTGTCGGGCTCTGTCGGGCCCTGTCGGGCCCTGTCGGGCTTTGTCGGGCTCTGTCGTGCTCTGTCGGGCTCTGTCGGGCTCTACTGGGCCCTATCGGGCTCTGTCGGGCTCTGTCGGGCCCTGTCGGGCTCTGTCAGGCTCTGTCGGGCCCTGTCGGGCTCTGTCGGGCCCTGTCGGGCTCTGTCGGGCTCTACTGGGCCCTGTCGGGCTCTGTCGGGCTCTGTTGGGCTCTGTCGGGCCCTGTCCGGCTCTGTCAGGCTCTGTCGGGCTCTGTCGGGCCCTGTCGGGCTCTGTCGGGCCCTGTCGGGCTCTGTCGGGCTTTGTCGGGCTCTGTCGTGCTCTGTCGGGCTCTGTCGGGCTCTACTGGGCCCTATCGGGCTCTGTCGGGCTCTGTCGGGCTCTGTCGGGCTCTGTCAGGCCCTGTCGGGCTCTGTCGGGCCCTGTCAGGCCCTGTCGGGCTCTGTCGGGCTCTGTCGGGCTCTACTGGTTTCTGTCGGGCTCTACTGGGCCCTGTCGGGCCCTGTCGGGCCCTGTCGGGCTCTGTCGGGCTCTACTGGGCCCTGTCGGGCTCTGTCAGGCCCTGTCGGGCTCTGTCGGGCTCTGTCGGGCTCTGTCGGGCTCTACTGGGCTCTACTGTTCCCTGTCGGGCCCTGTCGGGCTCTGTCGGGCCCTGTCGGGCCCTGTCGGGCTCTGTCGGGCTCTGTCGGGCTCTGTCGGGCTCTACTGGGCTCTGTCGGGCTCTGTCGGGTTCTGTCGGGCTCTGTCGGGCTCTGTCGGGCCCTGTCGGGCTCTGTCGTGCTCTGTCGGGCTCTGTCGGGCCCTGTCGGGCTCTGTCGGGCTCTACTGGGCCCTGTCGGGCCCTGTCGGGCCCTGTCGGGCTCTGTCGGGCCCTTTCGGGCCCTGTCGGGCTCTGTCGGGCTCTGTCGAGCTCTACTGGGCTCTGTCGGGATCTGTCGGGCCCTGTCGGGCTCTGTCGGGCTCTGTTGGGCTCTGTCGGGCTCTGTCGGGCTCTGTCGGTCTCTACTGGGCTAAACTGGGCTCTGTCGGGCTCTGTCGGGCTCTGTCGGGCTCTGTCGGGCTCTACTGGGCCCTGTCGGGCTCTGTCGGGCTCTGTCGGGCTCTACTGGGCTAAACTGGGCCCTGTCGGGCTCTGTCGGACTCTGTCGGGCTCTGTCGGGCTCTACTGGGCCCTGTCGGGCCCTGTCGGGCTCTGTCGGGCTCTACTGGGCCCTGTCGGGCCCTGTCGGGCCCTGTCGGGCTCTGTCGGGCTCTGTCGGGCTCTACTCGGCCCTGTCGGGCTCTGTCGGTCTCTGTCGGGCTCTGTCGGCTCTACTGGGCTCTGTCGGGTTCTGCTGGGCTCTACTGGGCTCTGTCGGGCTCTGTCGGGCTCTGTCGGGCTCTGTCGGGCTCTACTGTGCTCTGTCGGGCTCGGTCGGGCCCTGTCGGGCTCTGTCGGGCTCTGTCGGGCTCTGTCGGGCTCTACTGGTCTCTGACGGGTTCTGTCGGGCCCTGTCGGGCCCTGTCGGGCTCTGTCGGGCTCTGTCGGGCTCTGTCGGGCCCTGTCGGGCTCTACTGGGCCCTGTCGGGCCCTGTCGGGCTCTGTCGGGCTCTGTCGAGCTCTACTGGGCTCTGTCGGGCTCTGTCGGGCCCTGTCGGGCTCTGTCGGGCCCTGTCGGGCTCTGTCGGGCTCTGTCGGGCTCTACTGGGCACTGTCGGGCTCTGTCGGGCTCTGTTGGGCTCTGTCGGGCCCTGTCCGGCTCTGTCGGGATCTGTCGGGCTCTGTCGGGCCCTGTCGGGCTCTGTCGGGCCCTGTCGGGCCCTGTCGGGCTTTGTCGGGCTCTGTCGGGCTCTGTCGGGCTCTACTGGGCCCTGTCGGGCTCTGTCGGGCTCTGTCGGGCCCTGTCGGGCTCTGTCGGGCTCTGTCGGGCCCTGTCGGGTTCTGTCGGGCCCTGTCGGGCCCTGTCGGGCTCTGTCGGGCTCTGTCGGGCTCTACTGGGCTCTGTCGGGCTCTACTGGGCCCTGTCGGGCCCTGTCGGGCCCTGTCGGGCTCTGTCGGGCTCTTCTGGGCCCTGTCGGGCTCTGTCGGGCCCTGTCAGGCTCTATCGGGCTCTGTCGGGCTCTACTGGGCTCTACTGTTCCCTGTCGGGCCCTGTCGGGCTCTGTCGGGCTCTGTCGGGCTCTGTCGGGCTCTGTCGGGCCCTGTCGGGCCCTGTCGGGCTCTGTCGGGCTCTGTCGGGCTCTGTCGGGTTCTGTCGGGCTCTGTCGGGTTCTGTCGGGCTCTGTCGGGCTCTGTCGGGCCGTGTCGGGCCCTGTCGGGCTCTGTCGGGCTCTGTCGGGTTCTGTCGGGCTCTGTCGGGCCCTGTCGGGCTCTGTCGGGCTCTGTCGGTCTCTGTCGGGCTCTACTGGGCTCTACTGTTCCCTGTCGGGCCCTGTCGGGCTCTGTCGGGCTCTACTGGGCTCTGTCGGGCTCTGTCGTGCCCTGTCGGGCTCTGTCGGGCTCTGTCGGGCTCTGTCGGGCTCTACTGGGCCCTGTCGGGCTCTGTCGGGCCCTGTCGGGCTCTGTCGGGCCCTGTCGGGCTCTGTCGGGCTCTGTCGGGCTCTGTCGGGCTCTGTCGGGCTCTGTCGGGCTCTACTGGGCTCTGTCGGGCTCTACTGGGCCCTGTCGGGCCCTGTCGGGCCCTGTCGGGCTCTGTCGGGCTCTACTGGGCCCTGTCGGGCTCTGTCGGGCTCTGTCGGGCTCTGTCGGGCTCTACTGGGCCCTGTCGGGCTCTGTCGGGCTCTGTTGGGCTCTGTCGGGCCCTGTCCGGCTCTGTCGGGCTCTGTCGGGCTCTGTCGGGCCCTGTCGGGCTCTGTCGGGCCCTGTCGGGCTCTGTCGGGCTTTGTCGGGCTCTGTCGTGCTCTGTCGGGCTCTGTCGGGCTCTACTGGGCCCTATCGGGCTCTGTCGGGCTCTGTCGGGCTCTGTCGGGCTCTGTCGGGCCCTGTCGGGCTCTGTCGGGCCCTGTCAGGCCCTGTCGGGCTCTGTCGGGCTCTGTCGGGCTCTACTGGTTTCTGTCGGGCTCTACTGGGCCCTGTCGGGCCCTGTCGGGCCCTGTCGGGCTCTGTCGGGCTCTACTGGGCCCTGTCGGGCTCTGTCAGGCCCTGTCGGGCTCTGTCGGGCTCTGTCGGGCTCTGTCGGGCTCTACTGGGCTCTACTGTTCCCTGTCGGGCCCTGTCGGGCTCTGTCGGGCCCTGTCGGGCCCTGTCGGGCTCTGTCGGGCTCTGTCGGGCTCTGTCGGGCTCTACTGGGCTCTGTCGGGCTCTGTCGGGCTCTGTCGGGCTCTGTCGGGCTCTGTCGGGCCGTGTCGGGCCCTGTTGGGCTCTGTCGGGCTCTGTCGGGTTCTGTCGGGCTCTGTCGGGCCCTGTCGGGCTCTGTCGGGCTCTGTCGGGCTCTGTCGGGCTCTACTGGGCTCTACTGTTCCCTGTCGGGCCCTGTCGGGCTCTGTCGGGCTCTGTCGGGCTCTGTCGGTCTCTACTGGGCCCTGTCGGTCTCTGTCGGGCTCTATCGGGCCCTGTCGGGCCCTGTCGGGCCCTGTCGGGCTCTGTCGGGTTCTGTCGGGCTCTGTCGGGCTCTGTCGGGCCCTGTCGGGCCCTGTCGGGCTCTGTCGGGCTCTACTGGGCCCTGTCGGGCCCTGTCGGGCCCTGTCGGGCTCTGTCGGGCCCTTTCGGGCCCTGTCGGGCTCTGTCGGGCTCTGTCGAGCTCTACTGGGCTCTGTCGGGATCTGTCGGGCCCTGTCGGGCTCTGTCGGGCTCTGTTGGGCTCTGTCGGGCTCTGTCGGGCTCTGTCGGTCTCTACTGGGCTAAACTGGGCTCTGTCGGGCTCTGTCGGGCTCTGTCGGGCTCTACTGGGCCCTGTCGGGCTCTGTCGGGCTCTGTCGGGCTCTACTGGGCTAAACTGGGCCCTGTCGGGCTCTGTCGGGCTCTGTCGGGCTCTGTCGGGCTCTACTGGGCCCTGTCGGGCCCTGTCGGGCTCTGTCGGGCTCTACTGGGCCCTGTCGGGCCCTGTCGGGCCCTGTCGTGCTCTGTCGGGCTCTGTCGGGCTCTACTGGGCTCTGTCGGGCTCTGTCGGGCTCTGTCGGGCTCTACTGGGCTCTGTCAGGCTCTGTCGGGCCCTGTCGGGCCCTTGCGGGCTCTGTCGGGCTCTGTCGGGCCCTGTCGGGCTCTGTCGGGCTCTGTCGGGCTCTGTCGAGCTCTACTGGGCCCTGTCGGGCCCTGTCGGGCCCTCTCGGGCTCTGTCGGGCCCTGTCGGGCTCTGTCGGGCTCTGTCGGGCCCTGTCGGGCTCTGTCGGGCTCTACTGGGCTCTGTCGGGCCCTGTCGGGCCCTGTCGGGCTCTGTCGGGCTCTGTCGGGCTCTACTGCGCCCTGTCGGGCCCTGTCGGGCTCTGTCGGGCTCTGTCGAGTTCTACTGGGCTCTGTCGGGCTCTTTCGGGCTCTGTCGAGTTCTACTGGGCTCTGTCGGGCTCTGTCGGGCCCTGTCGGGCTCTACTGGGCCCTGTCGGGCCCTGTCGGGCTCTGTCGGGCTCTGTCGAGCTCTACTGGGCTCTGTCGGGCTCTGTCGGGCCCTGTCGGGCTCTGTCGGGCCCTGTCGGGCTCTGTCGGGCTCTGTCGGGCTCTGTCGGGCTCTACTGGGCCCTGTCGGGCTCTGTCGGGCTCTGTCGGGCTCTGTCGGGCCCTGTCGGGCCCTGTCGGGCTCTGTCGGGCTCTGTCGGGCCCTGTCGGGCTCTGTCGGGCCCTGTCGGGCCCTGTCGGGCTTTGTCGGGCTCTGTCGGGCTCTGTCGGGCTCTGTCGGGCTCTACTGGGCCCTGTCGGGCTCTGTCGGGCTCTGTCGGGCCCTGTCGGGCTCTGTCGGGCCCTGTCGGGCCCTGTCGGGCTCTGTCGGGCTCTGTCGGGCTCTACTGGGCTCTGTCGGGCTCTACTGGGCCCTGTCGGGCCCTGTCGGCCCTGTCGGGCTCTGTCGGGCTCTACTGGGCCCTGTCGGGCTCTGTCGGGCCCTGTCGGGCTCTGTCGGGCTCTGTCGGGCTCTGTCGGGCTCTACTGGGCTCTACTGTTCCCTGTCGGTCCCTGTCGGGCTCTGTCGGGCCCTGACGGGCTCTGTCGGGCTCTGTCGGGCCCTGTCGGGCCCTGTCGGGCTCTGTCGGGCTCTGTCGGGCTCTGTCGGGCTCTACTGGGCTCTGTCGGGATCTGTCGGGTTCTGTCGGGCTCTGTCGGGATCTGTCGGGCCGTGTCGGGCCCTGTCGGGCTCTGTCGGGCTCTGTCGGGTTCTGTCGGGGTCTGTCGGGCCCTGTCGGGCTCTGTCGGGCTCTGTCGGGCTCTGTCGGGCTCTACTGGGCTCTACTGTTCCCTGTCGGACCCTGTCGGGCTCTGTCGGGCTCTGTCGGGCTCTGTCGGGCTCTACTGGGCCCTGTCGGGCTCTGTCGGGCTCTGTCGGGCTCTGTCGGGCTCTACTGGGCTCTACTGTTCCCTGTCGGTCCCTGTCGGGCTCTGTCGGGCCCTGACGGGCTCTGTCGGGCTCTGTCGGGCCCTGTCGGGCCCTGTCGGGCTCTGTCGGGCTCTGTCGGGCTCTGTCGGGCTCTACTGGGCTCTGTCGGGATCTGTCGGGTTCTGTCGGGCTCTGTCGGGCTCTGTCGGGCCGTGTCGGGCCCTGTCGGGCTCTGTCGGGCTCTGTCGGGTTCTGTCGGGGTCTGTCGGGCCCTGTCGGGCTCTGTCGGGCTCTGTCGGGCTCTGTCGGGCTCTACTGGGCTCTACTGTTCCCTGTCGGACCCTGTCGGGCTCTGTCGAGCTCTGTCGGGCCCTGTCGGGCCCTGTCGGGCTCTGTCGGGTTCTGTCGGGCTCTGTCGGGCTCTGTCGGGCCCTGTCGGGCCCTGTCGGGCTCTGTCGGGCTCTGTCGGGCTCTGTCGGGCCCTGTCGGGCTCTACTGGGCCCTGACGGGCCCTGTCGGGCTCTGTCGGGCTCTGTCGAGCTCTACTGGGCTCTGTCGGGCTCTGTCGGGCCCTGTCGGGCTCTGTCGGGCCCTGTCGGGCTCTGTCGGGCTCTGTCGGGCTCTACTGGGCACTGTCGGGCTCTGTCGGGCTCTGTTGGGCTCTGTCGGGCCCTGTCCGGCTCTGTCGGGATCTGTCGGGCTCTGTCGGGCCCTGTCGGGCTCTGTCGGGCCCTGTCGGGCCCTGTCGGGCTTTGTCGGGCTCTGTCGGGCTCTGTCGGGCTCTACTGGGCCCTGTCGGGCTCTGTCGGGCTCTGTCGGGCCCTGTCGGGCTCTGTCGGGCTCTGTCGGGCCCTGTCGGGTTCTGTCGGGCCCTGTCGGGCCCTGTCGGGCTCTGTCGGGCTCTGTCGGGCTCTACTGGGCTCTGTCGGGCTCTACTGGGCCCTGTCGGGCCCTGTCGGGCCCTGTCGGGCTCTGTCGGGCTCTTCTGGGCCCTGTCGGGCTCTGTCGGGCCCTGTCAGGCTCTATCGGGCTCTGTCGGGCTCTACTGGGCTCTACTGTTCCCTGTCGGGCCCTGTCGGGCTCTGTCGGGCCCTGTCGGGCTCTGTCGGGCTCTGTCGGGCCCTGTCGTGCCCTGTCGGGCTCTGTCGGGCTCTGTCGGGCTCTGTCGGGTTCTGTCGGGCTCTGTCGGGTTCTGTCGGGCTCTGTCGGGCTCTGTCGGGCCGTGTCGGGCCCTGTCGGGCTCTGTCGGGCTCTGTCGGGTTCTGTCGGGCTCTGTCGGGCCCTGTCGGGCTCTGTCGGGCTCTGTCGGGCTCTGTCGGGCTCTACTGGGCTCTACTGTTCCCTGTCGGGCCCTGTCGGGCTCTGTCGGGCTCTACTGGGCTCTGTCGGGCTCTGTCGTGCCCTGTCGGGCTCTGTCGGGCTCTGTCGGGCTCTGTCGGGCTCTACTGGGCCCTGTCGGGCTCTGTCGGGCTCTGTCGGGCCCTGTCGGGCTCTGTCGGGCTCTGTCGGGCCCTGGCGGGCTCTGTCGGGCCCTGTCGGGCCCTGTCGGGCTCTGTCGGGCTCTGTCGGGCTCTACTGGGCTCTGTCGGGCTCTACTGGGCCCTGTCGGGCCCTGTCGGGCCCTGTCGGGCTCTGTCGGGCTCTACTGGGCCCTGTCGGGCTCTGTCGGGCTCTGTCGGGCTCTGTCGGGCTCTACTGGGCCCTGTCGGGCTCTGTCGGGCTCTGTTGGGCTCTGTCGGGCCCTGTCCGGCTCTGTCGGGCTCTGTCGGGCTCTGTCGGGCCCTGTCGGGCTCTGTCGGGCCCTGTCGGGCTCTGTCGGGCTTTGTCGGGCTCTGTCGTGCTCTGTCGGGCTCTGTCGGGCTCTACTGGGCCCTATCGGGCTCTGTCGGGCTCTGTCGGGCTCTGTCGGGCCCTGTCGGGCTCTGTCGGGCCCTGTCAGGCCCTGTCGGGCCCTGTCGGGCTCTGTCGGGCTCTACTGGGCCCTGTCGGGCTCTGTCAGGCCCTGTCGGGCTCTGTCGGGCTCTGTCGGGCTCTGTCGGGCTCTACTGGGCTCTACTGTTCCCTGTCGGGCCCTGTCGGGCTCTGTCGGGCCCTGTCGGGCCCTGTCGGGCTCTGTCGGGCTCTGTCGGGCTCTGTCGGGCTCTACTGGGCTCTGTCGGGCTCTGTCGGGCTCTGTCGGGCTCTGTCGGGCTCTGTCGGGCCGTGTCGGGCCCTGTTGGGCTCTGTCGGGCTCTGTCGGGTTCTGTCGGGCTCTGTCGGGCCCTGTCGGGCTCTGTCGGGCTCTGTCGGGCTCTGTCGGGCTCTACTGGGCTCTACTGTTCCCTGTCGGGCCCTGTCGGGCTCTGTCGGGCTCTGTCGGGCTCTGTCGGTCTCTACTGGGCCCTGTCGGTCTCTGTCGGGCTCTATCGGGCCCTGTCGGGCCCTGTCGGGCCCTGTCGGGCTCTGTCGGGTTCTGTCGGGCTCTGTCGGGCTCTGTCGGGCCCTGTCGGGCCCTGTCGGGCTCTGTCGGGCTCTACTGGGCCCTGTCGGGCCCTGTCGGGCCCTGTCGGGCTCTGTCGGGCCCTTTCGGGCCCTGTCGGGCTCTGTCGGGCTCTGTCGAGCTCTACTGGGCTCTGTCGGGATCTGTCGGGCCCTGTCGGGCTCTGTCGGGCTCTGTCGGGCTCTGTCGGGCTCTACTGCGCCCTGTCGGGCCCTGTCGGGCTCTGTCGGGCTCTGTCGAGTTCTACTGGGCTCTGTCGGGCTCTTTCGGGCTCTGTCGAGTTCTACTGGGCTCTGTCGGGCTCTGTCGGGCCCTGTCGGGCTCTACTGGGCCCTGTCGGGCCCTGTCGGGCTCTGTCGGGCTCTGTCGAGCTCTACTGGGCTCTGTCGGGCTCTGTCGGGCCCTGTCGGGCTCTGTCGGGCCCTGTCGGGCTCTGTCGGGCTCTGTCGGGCTCTGTCGGGCTCTACTGGGCCCTGTCGGGCTCTGTCGGGCTCTGTCGGGCTCTGTCGGGCTCTGTCGCTCTGTCGGGCTCTGTCGGGCTCTGTCGGGCCCTGTCGGGCTCTGTCGGGCCCTGTCGGGCCCTGTCGGGCTTTGTCGGGCTCTGTCGGGCTCTGTCGGGCTCTGTCGGGCTCTACTGGGCCCTGTCGGGCTCTGTCGGGCTCTGTCGGGCCCTGTCGGGCTCTGTCGGGCCCTGTCGGGCCCTGTCGGGCTCTGTCGGGCTCTGTCGGGCTCTACTGGGCTCTGTCGGGCTCTACTGGGCCCTGTCGGGCCCTGTCGGCCCTGTCGGGCTCTGTCGGGCTCTACTGGGCCCTGTCGGGCTCTGTCGGGCCCTGTCGGGCTCTGTCGGGCTCTGTCGGGCTCTGTCGGGCTCTACTGGGCTCTACTGTTCCCTGTCGGTCCCTGTCGGGCTCTGTCGGGCCCTGACGGGCTCTGTCGGGCTCTGTCGGGCCCTGTCGGGCCCTGTCGGGCTCTGTCGGGCTCTGTCGGGCTCTGTCGGGCTCTACTGGGCTCTGTCGGGATCTGTCGGGTTCTGTCGGGCTCTGTCGGGATCTGTCGGGCCGTGTCGGGCCCTGTCGGGCTCTGTCGGGCTCTGTCGGGTTCTGTCGGGGTCTGTCGGGCCCTGTCGGGCTCTGTCGGGCTCTGTCGGGCTCTGTCGGGCTCTACTGGGCTCTACTGTTCCCTGTCGGACCCTGTCGGGCTCTGTCGGGCTCTGTCGGGCTCTGTCGGGCTCTACTGGGCCCTGTCGGGCTCTGTCGGGCTCTGTCGGGCTCTGTCGGGCTCTACTGGGCTCTACTGTTCCCTGTCGGTCCCTGTCGGGCTCTGTCGGGCCCTGACGGGCTCTGTCGGGCTCTGTCGGGCCCTGTCGGGCCCTGTCGGGCTCTGTCGGGCTCTGTCGGGCTCTGGTCGGGCTCTACTGGGCTCTGTCGGGATCTGTCGGGTTCTGTCGGGCTCTGTCGGGCTCTGTCGGGCCGTGTCGGGCCCTGTCGGGCTCTGTCGGGCTCTGTCGGGTTCTGTCGGGGTCTGTCGGGCCCTGTCGGGCTCTGTCGGGCTCTGTCGGGCTCTGTCGGGCTCTACTGGGCTCTACTGTTCCCTGTCGGACCCTGTCGGGCTCTGTCGAGCTCTGTCGGGCCCTGTCGGGCCCTGTCGGGCTCTGTCGGGTTCTGTCGGGCTCTGTCGGGCTCTGTCGGGCCCTGTCGGGCCCTGTCGGGCTCTGTCGGGCTCTGTCGGGCTCTGTCGGGCCCTGTCGGGCTCTACTGGGCCCTGACGGGCCCTGTCGGGCTCTGTCGGGCTCTGTCGAGCTCTACTGGGCTCTGTCGGGCTCTGTCGGGCCCTGTCGGGCTCTGTCGGGCCCTGTCGGGCTCTGTCGGGCTCTGTCGGGCTCTACTGGGCACTGTCGGGCTCTGTCGGGCTCTGTTGGGCTCTGTCGGGCCCTGTCCGGCTCTGTCGGGATCTGTCGGGCTCTGTCGGGCCCTGTCCGGGCTCTGTCGGGCCCTGTCGGGCCCTGTCGGGCTTTGTCGGGCTCTGTCGGGCTCTGTCGGGCTCTACTGGGCCCTGTCGGGCTCTGTCGGGCTCTGTCGGGCCCTGTCGGGCTCTGTCGGGCTCTGTCGGGCCCTGTCGGGTTCTGTCGGGCCCTGTCGGGCCCTGTCGGGCTCTGTCGGGCTCTGTCGGGCTCTACTGGGCTCTGTCGGGCTCTACTGGGCCCTGTCGGGCCCTGTCGGGCCCTGTCGGGCTCTGTCGGGCTCTTCTGGGCCCTGTCGGGCTCTGTCGGGCCCTGTCAGGCTCTATCGGGCTCTGTCGGGCTCTACTGGGCTCTACTGTTCCCTGTCGGGCCCTGTCGGGCTCTGTCGGGCCCTGTCGGGCTCTGTCGGGCTCTGTCGGGCCCTGTCGTGCCCTGTCGGGCTCTGTCGGGCTCTGTCGGGCTCTGTCGGGTTCTGTCGGGCTCTGTCGGGTTCTGTCGGGCTCTGTCGGGCTCTGTCGGGCCGTGTCGGGCCCTGTCGGGCTCTGTCGGGCTCTGTCGGGTTCTGTCGGGCTCTGTCGGGCCCTGTCGGGCTCTGTCGGGCTCTGTCGGGCTCTGTCGGGCTCTACTGGGCTCTACTGTTCCCTGTCGGGCCCTGTCGGGCTCTGTCGGGCTCTACTGGGCTCTGTCGGGCTCTGTCGTGCCCTGTCGGGCTCTGTCGGGCTCTGTCGGGCTCTGTCGGGCTCTACTGGGCCCTGTCGGGCTCTGTCGGGCTCTGTCGGGCCCTGTCGGGCTCTGTCGGGCTCTGTCGGGCCCTGGCGGGCTCTGTCGGGCCCTGTCGGGCCCTGTCGGGCTCTGTCGGGCTCTGTCGGGCTCTACTGGGCTCTGTCGGGCTCTACTGGGCCCTGTCGGGCCCTGTCGGGCCCTGTCGGGCTCTGTCGGGCTCTACTGGGCCCTGTCGGGCTCTGTCGGGCTCTGTCGGGCTCTGTCGGGCTCTACTGGGCCCTGTCGGGCTCTGTCGGGCTCTGTTGGGCTCTGTCGGGCCCTGTCCGGCTCTGTCGGGCTCTGTCGGGCTCTGTCGGGCCCTGTCGGGCTCTGTCGGGCCCTGTCGGGCTCTGTCGGGCTTTGTCGGGCTCTGTCGTGCTCTGTCGGGCTCTGTCGGGCTCTACTGGGCCCTATCGGGCTCTGTCGGGCTCTGTCGGGCTCTGTCGGGCCCTGTCGGGCTCTGTCGGGCCCTGTCAGGCCCTGTCGGGCCCTGTCGGGCTCTGTCGGGCTCTACTGGGCCCTGTCGGGCTCTGTCAGGCCCTGTCGGGCTCTGTCGGGCTCTGTCGGGCTCTGTCGGGCTCTACTGGGCTCTACTGTTCCCTGTCGGGCCCTGTCGGGTTCTGTCGGGCTCTGTCGGGCCCTGTCGGGCTCTGTCGGGCTCTGTCGGGCTCTGTCGGGCTCTACTGGGCTCTACTGTTCCCTGTCGGGCCCTGTCGGGCTCTGTCGGGCTCTACTGGGCTCTGTCGGGCTCTGTCGTGCCCTGTCGGGCTCTGTCGGGCTCTGTCGGGCTCTGTCGGGCTCTACTGGGCCCTGTCGGGCTCTGTCGGGCTCTGTCGGGCCCTGTCGGGCTCTGTCGGGCTCTGTCGGGCCCTGGCGGGCTCTGTCGGGCCCTGTCGGGCCCTGTCGGGCTCTGTCGGGCTCTGTCGGGCTCTACTGGGCTCTGTCGGGCTCTACTGGGCCCTGTCGGGCCCTGTCGGGCCCTGTCGGGCTCTGTCGGGCTCTACTGGGCCCTGTCGGGCTCTGTCGGGCTCTGTCGGGCTCTGTCGGGCTCTACTGGGCCCTGTCGGGCTCTGTCGGGCTCTGTTGGGCTCTGTCGGGCCCTGTCCGGCTCTGTCGGGCTCTGTCGGGCTCTGTCGGGCCCTGTCGGGCTCTGTCGGGCCCTGTCGGGCTCTGTCGGGCTTTGTCGGGCTCTGTCGTGCTCTGTCGGGCTCTGTCGGGCTCTACTGGGCCCTATCGGGCTCTGTCGGGCTCTGTCGGGCTCTGTCGGGCCCTGTCGGGCTCTGTCGGGCCCTGTCAGGCCCTGTCGGGCCCTGTCGGGCTCTGTCGGGCTCTACTGGGCCCTGTCGGGCTCTGTCAGGCCCTGTCGGGCTCTGTCGGGCTCTGTCGGGCTCTGTCGGGCTCTACTGGGCTCTACTGTTCCCTGTCGGGCCCTGTCGGGCTCTGTCGGGCCCTGTCGGGCCTGTCGGGCTCTGTCGGGCTCTGTCGGGCTCTGTCGGGCTCTACTGGGCTCTGTCGGGCTCTGTCGGGCTCTGTCGGGCTCTGTCGGGCTCTGTCGGGCCGTGTCGGGCCCTGTTGGGCTCTGTCGGGCTCTGTCGGGTTCTGTCGGGCTCTGTCGGGCCCTGTCGGGCTCTGGTCGGGCTCTGTCGGGCTCTGTCGGGCTCTACTGGGCTCTACTGTTCCCTGTCGGGCCCTGTCGGGCTCTGTCGGGCTCTGTCGGGCTCTGTCGGTCTCTACTGGGCCCTGTCGGTCTCTGTCGGGCTCTATCGGGCCCTGTCGGGCCCTGTCGGGCCCTGTCGGGCTCTGTCGGGTTCTGTCGGGCTCTGTCGGGCTCTGTCGGGCCCTGTCGGGCCCTGTCGGGCTCTGTCGGGCTCTACTGGGCCCTGTCGGGCCCTGTCGGGCCCTGTCGGGCTCTGTCGGGCCCTTTCGGGCCCTGTCGGGCTCTGTCGGGCTCTGTCGAGCTCTACTGGGCTCTGTCGGGATCTGTCGGGCCCTGTCGGGCTCTGTCGGGCTCTGTCGGGCTCTGTCGGGCTCTACTGCGCCCTGTCGGGCCCTGTCGGGCTCTGTCGGGCTCTGTCGAGTTCTACTGGGCTCTGTCGGGCTCTTTCGGGCTCTGTCGAGTTCTACTGGGCTCTGTCGGGCTCTGTCGGGCCCTGTCGGGCTCTACTGGGCCCTGTCGGGCCCTGTCGGGCTCTGTCGGGCTCTGTCGAGCTCTACTGGGCTCTGTCGGGCTCTGTCGGGCCCTGTCGGGCTCTGTCGGGCCCTGTCGGGCTCTGTCGGGCTCTGTCGGGCTCTGTCGGGCTCTACTGGGCCCTGTCGGGCTCTGTCGGGCTCTGTCGGGCTCTGTCGGGCTCTGTCGGGCTCTGTCGGGCTCTGTCGGGCTCTGTCGGGCCCTGTCGGGCTCTGTCGGGCCCTGTCGGGCCCTGTCGGGCTTTGTCGGGCTCTGTCGGGCTCTGTCGGGCTCTGTCGGGCTCTACTGGGCCCTGTCGGGCTCTGTCGGGCTCTGTCGGGCCCTGTCGGGCTCTGTCGGGCCCTGTCGGGCCCTGTCGGGCTCTGTCGGGCTCTGTCGGGCTCTACTGGGCTCTGTCGGGCTCTACTGGGCCCTGTCGGGCCCTGTCGGCCCTGTCGGGCTCTGTCGGGCTCTACTGGGCCCTGTCGGGCTCTGTCGGGCCCTGTCGGGCTCTGTCGGGCTCTGTCGGGCTCTGTCGGGCTCTACTGGGCTCTACTGTTCCCTGTCGGTCCCTGTCGGGCTCTGTCGGGCCCTGACGGGCTCTGTCGGGCTCTGTCGGGCCCTGTCGGGCCCTGTCGGGCTCTGTCGGGCTCTGTCGGGCTCTGTCGGGCTCTACTGGGCTCTGTCGGGATCTGTCGGGTTCTGTCGGGCTCTGTCGGGATCTGTCGGGCCGTGTCGGGCCCTGTCGGGCTCTGTCGGGCTCTGTCGGGTTCTGTCGGGGTCTGTCGGGCCCTGTCGGGCTCTGTCGGGCTCTGTCGGGCTCTGTCGGGCTCTACTGGGCTCTACTGTTCCCTGTCGGACCCTGTCGGGCTCTGTCGGGCTCTGTCGGGCTCTGTCGGGCTCTACTGGGCCCTGTCGGGCTCTGTCGGGCTCTGTCGGGCTCTGTCGGGCTCTACTGGGCTCTACTGTTCCCTGTCGGTCCCTGTCGGGCTCTGTCGGGCCCTGACGGGCTCTGTCGGGCTCTGTCGGGCCCTGTCGGGCCCTGTCGGGCTCTGTCGGGCTCTGTCGGGCTCTGTCGGGCTCTACTGGGCTCTGTCGGGATCTGTCGGGTTCTGTCGGGCTCTGTCGGGCTCTGTCGGGCCGTGTCGGGCCCTGTCGGGCTCTGTCGGGCTCTGTCGGGTTCTGTCGGGGTCTGTCGGGCCCTGTCGGGCTCTGTCGGGCTCTGTCGGGCTCTGTCGGGCTCTACTGGGCTCTACTGTTCCCTGTCGGACCCTGTCGGGCTCTGTCGAGCTCTGTCGGGCCCTGTCGGGCCCTGTCGGGCTCTGTCGGGTTCTGTCGGGCTCTGTCGGGCTCTGTCGGGCCCTGTCGGGCCCTGTCGGGCTCTGTCGGGCTCTGTCGGGCTCTGTCGGGCCCTGTCGGGCTCTACTGGGCCCTGACGGGCCCTGTCGGGCTCTGTCGGGCTCTGTCGAGCTCTACTGGGCTCTGTCGGGCTCTGTCGGGCCCTGTCGGGCTCTGTCGGGCCCTGTCGGGCTCTGTCGGGCTCTGTCGGGCTCTACTGGGCACTGTCGGGCTCTGTCGGGCTCTGTTGGGCTCTGTCGGGCCCTGTCCGGCTCTGTCGGGATCTGTCGGGCTCTGTCGGGCCCTGTCGGGCTCTGTCGGGCCCTGTCGGGCCCTGTCGGGCTTTGTCGGGCTCTGTCGGGCTCTGTCGGGCTCTACTGGGCCCTGTCGGGCTCTGTCGGGCTCTGTCGGGCCCTGTCGGGCTCTGTCGGGCTCTGTCGGGCCCTGTCGGGTTCTGTCGGGCCCTGTCGGGCCCTGTCGGGCTCTGTCGGGCTCTGTCGGGCTCTACTGGGCTCTGTCGGGCTCTACTGGGCCCTGTCGGGCCCTGTCGGGCCCTGTCGGGCTCTGTCGGGCTCTTCTGGGCCCTGTCGGGCTCTGTCGGGCCCTGTCAGGCTCTATCGGGCTCTGTCGGGCTCTACTGGGCTCTACTGTTCCCTGTCGGGCCCTGTCGGGCTCTGTCGGGCCCTGTCGGGCTCTGTCGGGCTCTGTCGGGCCCTGTCGTGCCCTGTCGGGCTCTGTCGGGCTCTGTCGGGCTCTGTCGGGTTCTGTCGGGCTCTGTCGGGTTCTGTCGGGCTCTGTCGGGCTCTGTCGGGCCGTGTCGGGCCCTGTCGGGCTCTGTCGGGCTCTGTCGGGTTCTGTCGGGCTCTGTCGGGCCCTGTCGGGCTCTGTCGGGCTCTGTCGGGCTCTGTCGGGCTCTACTGGGCTCTACTGTTCCCTGTCGGGCCCTGTCGGGCTCTGTCGGGCTCTACTGGGCTCTGTCGGGCTCTGTCGTGCCCTGTCGGGCTCTGTCGGGCTCTGTCGGGCTCTGTCGGGCTCTACTGGGCCCTGTCGGGCTCTGTCGGGCTCTGTCGGGCCCTGTCGGGCTCTGTCGGGCTCTGTCGGGCCCTGGCGGGCTCTGTCGGGCCCTGTCGGGCCCTGTCGGGCTCTGTCGGGCTCTGTCGGGCTCTACTGGGCTCTGTCGGGCTCTACTGGGCCCTGTCGGGCCCTGTCGGGCCCTGTCGGGCTCTGTCGGGCTCTACTGGGCCCTGTCGGGCTCTGTCGGGCTCTGTCGGGCTCTGTCGGGCTCTACTGGGCCCTGTCGGGCTCTGTCGGGCTCTGTTGGGCTCTGTCGGGCCCTGTCCGGCTCTGTCGGGCTCTGTCGGGCTCTGTCGGGCCCTGTCGGGCTCTGTCGGGCCCTGTCGGGCTCTGTCGGGCTTTGTCGGGCTCTGTCGTGCTCTGTCGGGCTCTGTCGGGCTCTACTGGGCCCTATCGGGCTCTGTCGGGCTCTGTCGGGCTCTGTCGGGCCCTGTCGGGCTCTGTCGGGCCCTGTCAGGCCCTGTCGGGCCCTGTCGGGCTCTGTCGGGCTCTACTGGGCCCTGTCGGGCTCTGTCAGGCCCTGTCGGGCTCTGTCGGGCTCTGTCGGGCTCTGTCGGGCTCTACTGGGCTCTACTGTTCCCTGTCGGGCCCTGTCGGGCTCTGTCGGGCCTGTCGGGCCCTGTCGGGCTCTGTCGGGCTCTGTCGGGCTCTGTCGGGCTCTACTGGGCTCTGTCGGGCTCTGTCGGGCTCTGTCGGGCTCTGTCGGGCTCTGTCGGGCCGTGTCGGGCCCTGTTGGGCTCTGTCGGGCTCTGTCGGGTTCTGTCGGGCTCTGTCGGGCCCTGTCGGGCTCTGTCGGGCTCTGTCGGGCTCTGTCGGGCTCTACTGGGCTCTACTGTTCCCTGTCGGGCCCTGTCGGGCTCTGTCGGGCTCTGTCGGGCTCTGTCGGTCTCTACTGGGCCCTGTCGGTCTCTGTCGGGCTCTATCGGGCCCTGTCGGGCCCTGTCGGGCCCTGTCGGGCTCTGTCGGGTTCTGTCGGGCTCTGTCGGGCTCTGTCGGGCCCTGTCGGGCCCTCTCGGGCTCTGTCGGGCTCTACTGGGCCCTGTCGGGCCCTGTCGGGCCCTGTCGGGCTCTGTCGGGCCCTTTCGGGCCCTGTCGGGCTCTGTCGGGCTCTGTCGAGCTCTACTGGGCTCTGTCGGGATCTGTCGGGCCCTGTCGGGCTCTGTCGGGCTCTGTTGGGCTCTGTCGGGCTCTGTCGGGCTCTGTCGGTCTCTACTGGGCTAAACTGGGCTCTGTCGGGCTCTGTCGGGCTCTGTCGGGCTCTGTCGGGCTCTACTGGGCCCTGTCGGGCTCTGTCGGGCTCTGTCGGGCTCTACTGGGCTAAACTGGGCCCTGTCGGGCTCTGTCGGGCTCTGTCGGGCTCTGTCGGGCTCTACTGGGCCCTGTCGGGCCCTGTCGGGCTCTGTCGGGCTCTACTGGGCCCTGTCGGGCCCTGTCGGGCCCTGTCGTGCTCTGTCGGGCTCTGTCGGGCTCTACTGGGCTCTGTCGGGCTCTGTCGGGCTCTGTCGGGCTCTACTGGGCTCTGTCAGGCTCTGTCGGGCCCTGTCGGGCCCTTGCGGGCTCTGTCGGGCTCTGTCGGGCCCTGTCGGGCTCTGTCGGGCTCTGTCGGGCTCTGTCGAGCTCTACTGGGCCCTGTCGGGCCCTGTCGGGCCCTCTCGGGCTCTGTCGGGCCCTGTCGGGCTCTGTCGGGCTCTGTCGGGCCCTGTCGGGCTCTGTCGGGCTCTACTGGGCTCTGTCGGGCCCTGTCGGGCCCTGTCGGGCTCTGTCGGGCTCTGTCGGGCTCTACTGCGCCCTGTCGGGCCCTGTCGGGCTCTGTCGGGCTCTGTCGAGTTCTACTGGGCTCTGTCGGGCTCTTTCGGGCTCTGTCGAGTTCTACTGGGCTCTGTCGGGCTCTGTCGGGCCCTGTCGGGCTCTACTGGGCCCTGTCGGGCCCTGTCGGGCTCTGTCGGGCTCTGTCGAGCTCTACTGGGCTCTGTCGGGCTCTGTCGGGCCCTGTCGGGCTCTGTCGGGCCCTGTCGGGCTCTGTCGGGCTCTGTCGGGCTCTACTGGGCCCTGTCGGGCTCTGTCGGGCTCTGTCGGGCTCTGTCGGGCCCTGTCGGGCCCTGTCGGGCTCTGTCGGGCTCTGTCGGGCCCTGTCGGGCTCTGTCGGGCCCTGTCGGGCCCTGTCGGGCTTTGTCGGGCTCTGTCGGGCTCTGTCGGGCTCTGTCGGGCTCTACTGGGCCCTGTCGGGCTCTGTCGGGCTCTGTCGGGCCCTGTCGGGCTCTGTCGGGCTCTGTCGGGCCCTGTCGGGCTCTGTCGGGCCCTGTCGGGCCCTGTCGGGCTCTGTCGGGCTCTGTCGGGCTCTACTGGGCTCTGTCGGGCTCTACTGGGCCCTGTCGGGCCCTGTCGGCCCTGTCGGGCTCTGTCGGGCTCTACTGGGCCCTGTCGGGCTCTGTCGGGCCCTGTCGGGCTCTGTCGGGCTCTGTCGGGCTCTGTCGGGCTCTACTGGGCTCTACTGTTCCCTGTCGGTCCCTGTCGGGCTCTGTCGGGCCCTGACGGGCTCTGTCGGGCTCTGTCGGGCCCTGTCGGGCCCTGTCGGGCTCTGTCGGGCTCTGTCGGGCTCTGTCGGGCTCTACTGGGCTCTGTCGGGATCTGTCGGGTTCTGTCGGGCTCTGTCGGGCTCTGTCGGGCCGTGTCGGGCCCTGTCGGGCTCTGTCGGGCTCTGTCGGGTTCTGTCGGGGTCTGTCGGGCCCTGTCGGGCTCTGTCGGGCTCTGTCGGGCTCTGTCGGGCTCTACTGGGCTCTACTGTTCCCTGTCGGACCCTGTCGGGCTCTGTCGGGCTCTGTCGGGCTCTGTCGGGCTCTACTGGGCCCTGTCGGGCTCTGTCGAGCTCTGTCGGGCCCTGTCGGGCCCTGTCGGGCTCTGTCGGGTTCTGTCGGGCTCTGTCGGGCTCTGACGGGCCCTGTCGGGCTCTGTCGGGCTCTGTCGGGCTCTGTCGGGCTCTACTGGGCCCTGTCGGGCTCTGTCGGGCCCCGTCGGGCTCTGTCGGGCTCTGTCGGGCTCTGTCGGGCTCTACTGGGCTCTACTGTTCCCTGTCGGGCCCTGTCGGGCTCTGTCGGGCTCTGTCGGGCCCTGTCGGGCCCTGTCGGGCTCTGTCGGGCTCTGTCGGGCTCTACTGGGCTCTGTCGGGCTCTGTCGGGCTCTGTCGGGCCCTGTCGGGCTCTGTCGGGTTCTGTCGGGCCCTATCGGGCTCTGTCGGGCTCTTTCGGGCTCTGTCGGGCTATGTCGGGCCCTGTCGGGCTCTGTCGGGCTCTGTCGGGCTCTACTGGGCCCTGTCGGGCCCTGTCGGGCTCTATCGGGCTCTGTCGGGCTCTGTCGGGCCCTGTCGGGCCCTGTCGAGCTCTGTCGGGCCCTGTCGGGCTCTGTCGGGCTCTGTCGGGCTCTACTGGGCTCTGTCGGGCTCTGTCGGGCTCTATCGGGCCCTGTCGGGCCCTGTCGGGCTCTGTCGGGCTCTGTCGGGCTCTGTCGGGCCATGTCGGGCTCTGTTGGGCTCTACTGGGCCCTGTCGGGCCCTGTCGGGCCCTGTCGGGCTCTGTCGGGCCCTTTCGGGCCCTGTCGGGCTCTGTCGGGCTCTGTTGGGCTCTCTCGGGCTCTGTCGGACTCTGTCGGGCTCTGTCGGGCTCTACGGGGCTAAACTGGGCCCTGTCGGGCTCTGTCGGGCTCTGTCGAGCTCTACTGGGCTCTGTCGGGCTCTGTCGGGCCCTGTCGGGCTCTGTCGGGCTCTGTTGGGCTCTCTCGGGCTCTGTCGGACTCTGTCGGGCTCTGTCGGGCTCTACGGGGCTAAACTGGGCCCTGTCGGGCCCTGTCGGGCTCTGTCGGGCTCTGTCGGGCTCTACTGGGCTCTGTCGGGCTCTACTGGGCCCTGTCGGGCCCTGTCGGGCCCTGTCGGGCTCTGTCGGGCTCTGTTGGGCTCTCTCGGGCTCTGTCGGACTCTGTCGGGCTCTGTCGGGCTCTACGGGGCTAAACTGGGCCCTGTCGGGCTCTGTCGGGCTCTGTCGAGCTCTACTGGGCTCTGTCGGGCTCTGTCGGGCCCTGTCGGGCTCTGTCGGGCTCTGTTGGGCTCTCTCGGGCTCTGTCGGACTCTGTCGGGCTCTGTCGGGCTCTACGGGGCTAAACTGGGCCCTGTCGGGCTCTGTCGGGCTCTGTCGGGCTCTGTCGGGCTCTACTGGGCCCTGTCGGGTCCTGTCGGGCTCTGTCGGGCTCTGTCGGGCTCTGTCGGGCTCTACTGGGCCCTGTCGGGCCCTGTCGGGCCCTGTCGGGCTCTACTGGGCCCTGTCGGGCCCTGTCGGGCCCTGTCGGGCTCTGTCGGGCTCTGTCGGGCTCTACTAGGCTCTATCGGGCTCTGTCGGGCTCTGTCGGGCTCTGTTGGGCCCTGTCGGGCCCTTGCGGGCTCTGTCGGGCTCTGTCGGGCCCTGTCGGGCTCTGTCGGGCTCTGTCGGGCTCTGTCGGACTCTGTCGGGCTCTACTGGGCCCTGTCGGGCCCTGTCGGGCCCTCTCGGGCTCTGTCGGGCTCTGTCGGGCTCTGTCGGGCTCTACTGGGCTCTGTCGGGCTCTGTCGGGACCTGTCGGGCCCTTGCGGGCTCTGTCGGGCTCTGTCGGGCCCTGTCGGGCTCTACTGGGCCCTGTCGGGCCCTGTCGGGCCCTGTCGGGCTCTGTCTGGCTCTGTCGGGCTCTGTCGGGCTCTACTGGGCTCTGTCGAGCCCTGTCAGGCCCTGTCGGGCTCTGTTGGGCCCTGTCGGGCTCTGTCGGGCTCTGTCGGGCCCTGTCGGGCCCTGTCGGGCTCTGTCGGGCTCTGTCGGTCTCTACTGGGCCCTGTCGGGCCCTGTCGGGCTCTGTCGGGCTCTGTCGAGCTCTACTGGGCTCTGTCGGGCTCTGTCGGGCCCTGTCGGGCTCTGTCGGGCCCTGTCGGGCTCTGTCGGGCTCTGTCGGGCTCTGTCGGGCTCTACTGGGCTCTGTCAGGCTCTGTCGGGCCCTGTCGGGCTCTGTCGGGCTCTGTCGGGCTCTGTCGGGCCCTGTCGGGCTCTACTGGGCCCTGTCGGGCCCTGTCGAGCTTTGTCGGGCTCTGTCGGGCTCTGTCGGGCTCTGTCGGGCTCTACTGTTCCCTGTCGGGCCCTGTCGGGCTCTGTCGGGCCCTGTCGGGCTCTGTCGGGCTCTGTCGGGTCCTGTCGGGCCCTGTTGGGCCCTGTCGGGCTCTGTCGGGCTCTGTCGGGCTCTACTGGGCCCTGTCGGGCCCTGTCGGGCCCTGTCGGGCTCTGTCGGGCTCTACTGGGCCCTGTCGGGCTCTGTCGGGCCCTCTCGGGCTCTGTCGGGCTCTGTCGGGCCCTGTCGGGATCTGTCGGGCCCTGTCGGGCCCTGTCGGGCTCTGTCGGGCTCTGTCGGGCTCTACTGGTCTCTGTCGGGCTCTGTCGGTTTCTGTCGGGCTCTGTCGGGCCCTGTCGGGCCCTGTCGGGCTCTGTCGGGCTCTGTCGGGCTCTGTCGGGCTCTACTGGGCTCTGTCGGGCTCTGTCGGTCCCTGTCGGGCTCTGTCGGGCTCTGTCGGGCTCTACTGTGCTCTACTGTTCCCTGTCGGGCCCTGTCGGGCTCTGTCGGGCCCTGTCGGCCTCTGTTGGGCCCTGTCGGGCCCTGTCGGGCCCTGTCGGGCTCTGTCGGGCTCTGTCGGGCTCTACTCGGCTCTGTCGGGCTCTGTTGGGCTCTGTCGGGCTCTGTCGGGCCCTGTCGGGCTCTGTCGGGCTCTGTCGGGCTCTGTCGGGCTCTACTGGGCCCTGTCGGGCCCTGTCGGGCCCTTTCGGGCTCTGTCGGGCTCTGTCGGGCTCTGTCGGGCTCTACTGGTCTCTGTCGGGCTCTGTCGGGCCCTGTCGGGCTCTGTCGGGCTCTGTCGGGCTCTACTGGGCTAAACTGGGCCCTGTCGGGCCCTGTCGGGCTCTGTCGGGCTCTGTCGGGCTCTCTCGGGCTCTACTGGGCTCTGTCGGGCTCTATTGGGGTCTGTCGGGCCCTATTGGGGTCTGTCGGGCCCTGTCGGGCTCTGTCGGGATCTGTCGGGCCCTGTCGGGCCCTTGCGGGCTCTGTCGGGCTCTGTCGGGCCCTGTCGGGCTCTGTCGGGCTCTGTCGGGCTCTGTCGGGCTCTACTGGGCCCTGTCGGGCCCTGTCGGGCCCTCTCGGGCCCTGTCGGGCTCTGTCGGGCTCTCTCGGGCTCTACTGGGCTCTGTCGGGCTCTATTGGGGTCTGTCGGGCCCTGTCGGGCTCTGTCGGGATCTGTCGGGCCCTGTCGGGCCCTTGCGGGCTCTGTCGGGCTCTGTCGGGCCCTGTCGGGCTCTGTCGGGCTCTGTCGGGCTCTGTCGGGCTCTGTCGGGCTCTACTGGGCCCTGTCGGGCCCTGTCGGGCCCTCTCGGGCCCTGTCGGGCTCTGTCGGGCTCTGTCGGGCTCTACTGGGCTCTGTCGGGCCCTGTCGGGCCCTGTCGGGCTCTGTCGGGCTCTGTCGGGCTCTGTTGGGCCCTGTCGGGCTCTGTCGGGCTCTACTGGGCACTGTCGGGCCCTGTCGGGCTCTGTCGGGCTCTGTCGGGCCCTGTCGGGCCCTGTCGGGCTCTGTCGGGCTCTGTCGGGCTCTACTGGGCTCTGTCGGTCTCTGTCGGGCCCTGTCGGGCTCTGTCGGGCCCTGTCGGACTCTGTCGGGCTCTGTCGGGCTCTGTCAGGCTCTACTGGGCCCTGTCGGGCTCTATCGGGCACTGTCGGGCTCTTTCGGGCCCTGTCGGGCTCTGTCGGGCCCTGTCGGTCTCTGTCGGGCTCTGTCGGGCTCTGTCAGGCTCTACTGGGCTCTACTGGGCCCTGTCGGGCTCTGTCGGGCCCTGTCGGGCTCTGTCGGGCTCTGTCGGGCTCTACTGTGCTCTGTCGGGCTCTGTCGGGCTCTGTCGGGCTCTGTCGGGCTCTACTGTGCTCTGTCGGGCTCGGTCGGGCCCTGTCGGGCTCTGTCGGGCTCTGTCGGGCTCTATCGGGCTCTACTGGTCTCTGACGGGTTCTGTCGGGCCCTGTCGGGCCCTGTCGGGCTCCGTCGGGCTCTGTCGGGCTCTACTGCACCCTGTCGGGCCCTGTCGGGCTCTGTCGGGCTCTGTCGAGCTCTACTGGGCTCTGTCGGGCTCTGTCGGGCTCTGTCGAGCTCTACTGGGCTCTGTCGGGCTCTATCGGGCCCTGTCGGGCTCTGTCGGGCTCTGTCGGGCTCTGTCGGGCTCTACTGGTCTCTGACGGGTTCTGTCGGGCCCTGTCGGGCTCTGTCGGGCTCTGTCGGGCTCTGTCGGGCTCTACTGGGCCCTGTCGGGCTCTGTCGGGCTCTGTTGGGCTCTGTCGGGCCCTGTCCGGCTCTGTCAGGCTCTGTCGGGCTCTGTCGGGCCCTGTCGGGCTCTGTCGGGCCCTGTCGGGCCCTGTCGGGCTTTGTCGGGCTCTGTCGGGCTCTGTCGGGCTCTGTCGGGCTCTACTGGGCCCTGTCGGGCTCTGTCGGGCTCTGTCGGGCTCTACTGCGCCCTGTCGGGCCCTGTCGGGCTCTGTCGGGCTCTTTCGGGCTCTACTGGGCTCTGTCGGGCTCTGTCGGGCTCTGTCGGGCCCTGTCGGGCTCTACTGGGCTCTGTCGGGCTCTGTCGGGCCCTGTCGGGCTCTGTCGGGCCCTGTCGGGCTCTGTCGGGCTCCACTAGGCCCTGTCGGGCCCTGTCGGGCCCTGTCGGGCTCTGTCAGGCTCTACTGGGCCCTGTCGGGCTCTGTCGGGCCCTGTCGGGCTCTGTCGGGCTCTGTCGGGCTCTACTGGGCTCTACTGTTCCCGGTCGGGCCCTGTCGGGCTCTGTCGGGCCCTGTCGGCCTCTGTCGGGCCCTGTCGGGCCCTGTCGGGCCCTGTCGGCCTCTGTCGGGCTCTGGCGGGCTCTACTGGGCTCTGTCGGGCTCTGTTGGGCTCTGTCGGGCTCTGTCGGGCCCTGTCGGACTCTGTCAGGATCTGCCGGGCCCTGTCGGGCTCTGTCGGGCTCTACTGGGCTCTGTCGGGCTCTGTCGGGCTCTGTTGGGCTCTACTGGGCTCTGTCGGGCCCTGTCGGGCTCTGTCGGGCCCTGTCGGGCTCTGTCGGGCTCTGTCGGGCTCTGTCGGGCTCTACTGGGCCCTGTCGGGCCCTGTCGGGCCCTGTCGGGCTCTGTCGGGCTCTGTCGGGCTCTGTCGGGCTCTACTGGTCTCTGTCGGGCTCTGTCGGGCCCTGTCGGGCTCTACTGGTCTCTGTCGGGCTCTGTCGGGCTCTACTGGTCTCTGTCGGGCTCTGTCGGGCTCTACTGGGCCCTGTCGGGCTCTGTCGGGCTCTGTCGGGCCCTGTCGGGCCCTGTCGGGCTCTGTCGGGTTCTGTCGGGCTCTGTCGGGCTCTGTCGGGCCCTGTCGGGCTCTGTCGGGCTCTGTCGGGCTCTACTGGGCCCTGTCGGGCTCTGTCGGGCCCTGTCGGGCTCTGTCGGGCTCTGTCGGGCTCTGTCGGGCTCTACTGGGCTCTACTGTTCCCTGTCGGGCCCTGTCGGGCTCTGTCGGGCTCTGTCAGGCTCTACTGGGCTCTGTCGGGCCCTGTCGGGCTCTGTCGGGCCCTGTCGGGCTCTGTCGGGCTCTGTCGGGCCTTGTCGGGCTCTACTGGGCTCTGTCGGGTTCTACTGGGCTCTACTGGGCGCTGTCGGGCTCTGTCAGGCTCTGTCGGTCTCTGTCGGGCTCTGTCGGGCTCTGTCGGGCTCTACTGTGCTCTGTCGGGCTCGGTCGGGCCCTGTCGGGCTCTGTCGGGCTCTGTCGGGCTCTGTCGGGCTCTGTCGGGCTCTACTGTGCTCTCTCGGGCTCTGTCGGGCCCTGTCGGGCCCTGTCAGGCTCTGTCGGGCTCTGTCGGGCTCTGTCGGGCTCTGTAGGGCTCTACTGGGCTCTGTCGGGCTCTGTCGGGCTCTGTCGGGCCCTGTAGGGCCCTGTCGGGCTCTGTCGGGCTCTGTCGGGCTCTACTGCGCCCTGTCGGGCCCTGTCGGGCTCTGTCGGGCTCTGTCGGGCTCTACTGGGCTCTGTCGGGCTCTGTCGGGCTCTGTCGGGCCCTGTCGGGCTCTACTGGGCTCTGTCGGGCTCTGTCGGGCCCTGTCGGGCTCTGTCGGGCCCTGTCGGGCTCTGTCGGGCTCTACTGGGCTCTGTCGGGCTCTGTCGGGCCCTGTCGGGCTCTGTCGGGCTCTGTCGGGATCTGTCGGGCTCTGTCGGGCTCTGTCGGGCTCTACTGGGCTCTGTCGGGCTCTGTCGGGCCCTGTCGGGCTCTGTCGGGCTCTGTCGGGCTCTGTCGGGCCCTATCGGGCTCTGTCGGGCTCTACTGGGCACTGTCGGGCCCTGTCGGGCCCTGTCGGGCTCTGTCGGGCCCTGTCGGGCGCTGTCGGGCTCTGTCGGGCTCTGTCGGGCTCTACTGGGCTCTGTCGGGCTCTGTCGGGCCCTGTCGGGCTCTGTCGGGCCCTGTCGGACTCTGTCGGGCTCTGTCGGGCTCTGTCAGGCTCTACTGGGCCCTGTCGGGCTCTATCGGGCACTGTCGGGCTCTTTCGGGCCCTGTCGGGCTCTGTCGGGCCCTGTCGGGCCCTGTCGGGCTTTGTCGGGCTCTGTCGAGCTCTGTCGGGCTCTGTGAGGCTCTACTGGGCCCTGTCGGGCTCTGTCGGGCTCTGTCGGGCCCTGTCGGGCTCTGTCGGGCTCTGTCGGGCTCTGTCGGGCTCTACTGAGCCCTGTCGGGCTCTGTCGGGCTCTGTCGGGCTCTACTGGGCTCTGTCGGGCCCTGTCGGGCTCTGTCGGGCTCTGTCGGGCTCTGTCGGGCCCTGTCGGGCCCTGTCGAGCTCTGTCGGGCTCTGTCGGGCTCTGTCAGGCTCTACTGGGCTCTGTCGGGCCCTGTCGGGCTCTGTCGGGCCCTGTCGGGCTCTGTCGGGCTCTGTCGGGCTCTACTGTGCTCTGTCGGGCTCTGTCGGGCTCTGTCGGGCTCTGTCGGGCTCTGTCGGGCTCTACTGTGGTCTGTCGGGCTCGGTCGGACCCTGTCGGGCTCTGTCGGGCTCTGTCGGGCTCTGTCGGGCTCTGTCGGGCTCTACTGGTCTCTGACGGGTTCTGTCGGGCCCTGTCGGGCCCTGTCGGGCTCTGTCGGGCTCTGTCGGGCTCTGTCGGGCCCTGTCGGGCTCTACTGGGCCCTGTCGGGCCCTGTCGGGCTCTGTCGGGCTCTGTCGAGCTCTACTGGGCTCTGTCGGGCTCTGTCGGGCCCTGTCGGGCTCTGTCGGGCCCTGTCGGGCTCTGTCGGGCTCTGTCGGGCTCTACTGGGCACTGTCGGGCTCTGTCGGGCTCTGTTGGGCTCTGTCGGGCCCTGTCCGGCTCTGTCGGGATCTGTCGGGCTCTGTCGGGCCCTGTCGGGCTCTGTCGGGCCCTGTCGGGCCCTGTCGGGCTTTGTCGGGCTCTGTCGGGCTCTGTCGGGCTCTACTGGGCCCTGTCGGGCTCTGTCGGGCTCTGTCGGGCCCTGTCGGGCTCTGTCGGGCTCTGTCGGGCCCTGTCGGGTTCTGTCGGGCCCTGTCGGGCCCTGTCGGGCTCTGTCGGGCTCTGTCGGGCTCTACTGGGCTCTGTCGGGCTCTACTGGGCCCTGTCGGGCCCTGTCGGGCCCTGTCGGGCTCTGTCGGGCTCTTCTGGGCCCTGTCGGGCTCTGTCGGGCCCTGTCAGGCTCTGTCGGGCTCTGTCGGGCTCTACTGGGCTCTACTGTTCCCTGTCGGGCCCTGTCGGGCTCTGTCGGGCCCTGTCGGGCTCTGTCGGGCTCTGTCGGGCTCTGTCGGGCCCTGTCGGGCTCTGTCGGGCTCTGTCGGGCTCTGTCGGGCTCTGTCGGGTTCTGTCGGGCTCTGTCGGGTTCTGTCGGGCTCTGTCGGGCTCTGTCGGGCCGTGTCGGGCCCTGTCGGGCTCTGTCGGGCTCTGTCGGGTTCTGTCGGGCTCTGTCGGGCCCTGTCGGGCTCTGTCGGGCTCTGTCGGGCTCTGTCGGGCTCTACTGGGCTCTACTGTTCCCTGTCGGGCCCTGTCGGGCTCTGTCGGGCTCTACTGGGCTCTGTCGGGCTCTGTCGTGCCCTGTCGGGCTCTGTCGGGCTCTGTCGGGCTCTGTCGGGCTCTACTGGGCCCTGTCGGGCTCTGTCGGGCTATGTCGGGCCCTGTCGGGCTCTGTCGGGCTCTGTCGGGCCCTGGCGGGCTCTGTCGGGCCCTGTCGGGCCCTGTCGGGCTCTGTCGGGCTCTGTCGGGCTCTACTGGGCTCTGTCGGGCTCTACTGGGCCCTGTCGGGCCCTGTCGGGCCCTGTCGGGCTCTGTCGGGCTCTACTGGGCCCTGTCGGGCTCTGTCGGGCTCTGTCGGGCTCTGTCGGGCTCTACTGGGCCCTGTCGGGCTCTGTCGGGCTCTGTTGGGCTCTGTCGGGCCCTGTCCGGCTCTGTCGGGCTCTGTCGGGCTCTGTCGGGCCCTGTCGGGCCCTGTCGGGCTTTGTCGGGCTCTGTCGTGCTCTGTCGGGCTCTGTCGGGCTCTACTGGGCCCTATCGGGCTCTGTCGGGCTCTGTCGGGCCCTGTCGGGCTCTGTCAGGCTCTGTCGGGCCCTGTCGGGCTCTGTCGGGCCCTGTCGGGCTCTGTCGGGCTCTACTGGGCCCTGTCGGGCTCTGTCGGGCTCTGTTGGGCTCTGTCGGGCCCTGTCCGGCTCTGTCAGGCTCTGTCGGGCTCTGTCGGGCCCTGTCGGGCTCTGTCGGGCCCTGTCGGGCTCTGTCGGGCTTTGTCGGGCTCTGTCGTGCTCTGTCGGGCTCTGTCGGGCTCTACTGGGCCCTATCGGGCTCTGTCGGGCTCTGTCGGGCTCTGTCGGGCTCTGTCAGGCCCTGTCGGGCTCTGTCGGGCCCTGTCAGGCCCTGTCGGGCTCTGTCGGGCTCTGTCGGGCTCTACTGGTTTCTGTCGGGCTCTACTGGGCCCTGTCGGGCCCTGTCGGGCCCTGTCGGGCTCTGTCGGGCTCTACTGGGCCCTGTCGGGCTCTGTCAGGCCCTGTCGGGCTCTGTCGGGCTCTGTCGGGCTCTGTCGGGCTCTACTGGGCTCTGTCGGGCTCTGTCGGGTTCTGTCGGGCTCTGTCGGGCTCTGTCGGGCCCTGTCGGGCTCTGTCGTGCTCTGTCGGGCTCTGTCGGGCCCTGTCGGGCTCTGTCGGGCTCTACTGGGCCCTGTCGGGCCCTGTCGGGCCCTGTCGGGCTCTGTCGGGCCCTTTCGGGCCCTGTCGGGCTCTGTCGGGCTCTGTCGAGCTCTACTGGGCTCTGTCGGGATCTGTCGGGCCCTGTCGGGCTCTGTCGGGCTCTGTTGGGCTCTGTCGGGCTCTGTCGGGCTCTGTCGGTCTCTACTGGGCTAAACTGGGCTCTGTCGGGCTCTGTCGGGCTCTGTCGGGCTCTGTCGGGCTCTACTGGGCCCTGTCGGGCTCTGTCGGGCTCTGTCGGGCTCTACTGGGCTAAACTGGGCCCTGTCGGGCTCTGTCGGACTCTGTCGGGCTCTGTCGGGCTCTACTGGGCCCTGTCGGGCCCTGTCGGGCTCTGTCGGGCTCTACTGGGCCCTGTCGGGCCCTGTCGGGCCCTGTCGGGCTCTGTCGGGCTCTGTCGGGCTCTACTCGGCCCTGTCGGGCTCTGTCGGTCTCTGTCGGGCTCTGTCGGCTCTACTGGGCTCTGTCGGGTTCTGCTGGGCTCTACTGGGCTCTGTCGGGCTCTGTCGGGCTCTGTCGGGCTCTGTCGGGCTCTACTGTGCTCTGTCGGGCTCGGTCGGGCCCTGTCGGGCTCTGTCGGGCTCTGTCGGGCTCTGTCGGGCTCTACTGGTCTCTGACGGGTTCTGTCGGGCCCTGTCGGGCCCTGTCGGGCTCTGTCGGGCTCTGTCGGGCTCTGTCGGGCCCTGTCGGGCTCTACTGGGCCCTGTCGGGCCCTGTCGGGCTCTGTCGGGCTCTGTCGAGCTCTACTGGGCTCTGTCGGGCTCTGTCGGGCCCTGTCGGGCTCTGTCGGGCCCTGTCGGGCTCTGTCGGGCTCTGTCGGGCTCTACTGGGCACTGTCGGGCTCTGTCGGGCTCTGTTGGGCTCTGTCGGGCCCTGTCCGGCTCTGTCGGGATCTGTCGGGCTCTGTCGGGCCCTGTCGGGCTCTGTCGGGCCCTGTCGGGCCCTGTCGGGCTTTGTCGGGCTCTGTCGGGCTCTGTCGGGCTCTACTGGGCCCTGTCGGGCTCTGTCGGGCTCTGTCGGGCCCTGTCGGGCTCTGTCGGGCTCTGTCGGGCCCTGTCGGGTTCTGTCGGGCCCTGTCGGGCCCTGTCGGGCTCTGTCGGGCTCTGTCGGGCTCTACTGGGCTCTGTCGGGCTCTACTGGGCCCTGTCGGGCCCTGTCGGGCCCTGTCGGGCTCTGTCGGGCTCTTCTGGGCCCTGTCGGGCTCTGTCGGGCCCTGTCAGGCTCTATCGGGCTCTGTCGGGCTCTACTGGGCTCTACTGTTCCCTGTCGGGCCCTGTCGGGCTCTGTCGGGCCCTGTCGGGCTCTGTCGGGCTCTGTCGGGCCCTGTCGGGCCCTGTCGGGCTCTGTCGGGCTCTGTCGGGCTCTGTCGGGTTCTGTCGGGCTCTGTCGGGTTCTGTCGGGCTCTGTCGGGCTCTGTCGGGCCGTGTCGGGCCCTGTCGGGCTCTGTCGGGCTCTGTCGGGTTCTGTCGGGCTCTGTCGGGCCCTGTCGGGCTCTGTCGGGCTCTGTCGGGCTCTGTCGGGCTCTACTGGGCTCTACTGTTCCCTGTCGGGCCCTGTCAGGCTCTGTCGGGCTCTACTGGGCTCTGTCGGGCTCTGTCGTGCCCTGTCGGGCTCTGTCGGGCTCTGTCGGGCTCTGTCGGGCTCTACTGGGCCCTGTCGGGCTCTGTCGGGCCCTGTCGGGCTCTGTCGGGCTCTGTCGGGCTCTGTCGGGCCCTGTCGGGCTCTGTCGGGCTCTGTCGGGCTCTGTCGGGCTCTGTCGGGCTCTGTCGGGCTCTACTGGGCTCTGTCGGGCTCTACTGGGCCCTGTCGGGCCCTGTCGGGCCCTGTCGGGCTCTGTCGGGCTCTACTGGGCCCTGTCGGGCTCTGTCGGGCTCTGTCGGGCTCTGTCGGGCTCTACTGGGCCCTGTCGGGCTCTGTCGGGCTCTGTTGGGCTCTGTCGGGCCCTGTCCGGCTCTGTCGGGCTCTGTCGGGCTCTGTCGGGCCCTGTCGGGCTCTGTCGGGCCCTGTCGGGCTCTGTCGGGCTTTGTCGGGCTCTGTCGTGCTCTGTCGGGCTCTGTCGGGCTCTACTGGGCCCTATCGGGCTCTGTCGGGCTCTGTCGGGCTCTGTCGGGCTCTGTCGGGCCCTGTCGGGCTCTGTCGGGCCCTGTCAGGCCCTGTCGGGCTCTGTCGGGCTCTGTCGGGCTCTACTGGTTTCTGTCGGGCTCTACTGGGCCCTGTCGGGCCCTGTCGGGCCCTGTCGGGCTCTGTCGGGCTCTACTGGGCCCTGTCGGGCTCTGTCAGGCCCTGTCGGGCTCTGTCGGGCTCTGTCGGGCTCTGTCGGGCTCTACTGGGCTCTACTGTTCCCTGTCGGGCCCTGTCGGGCTCTGTCGGGCCCTGTCGGGCCCTGTCGGGCTCTGTCGGGCTCTGTCGGGCTCTGTCGGGCTCTACTGGGCTCTGTCGGGCTCTGTCGGGCTCTGTCGGGCTCTGTCGGGCTCTGTCGGGCCGTGCCGGGCCCTGTTGGGCTCTGTCGGGCTCTGTCGGGTTCTGTCGGGCTCTGTCGGGCCCTGTCGGGCTCTGTCGGGCTCTGTCGGGCTCTGTCGGGCTCTACTGGGCTCTACTGTTCCCTGTCGGGCCCTGTCGGGCTCTGTCGGGCTCTGTCGGGCTCTGTCGGTCTCTACTGGGCCCTGTCGGTCTCTGTCGGGCTCTATCGGGCCCTGTCGGGCCCTGTCGGGCCCTGTCGGGCTCTGTCGGGTTCTGTCGGGCTCTGTCGGGCTCTGTCGGGCCCTGTCGGGCCCTGTCGGGCTCTGTCGGGCTCTACTGGGCCCTGTCGGGCCCTGTCGGGCCCTGTCGGGCTCTGTCGGGCCCTTTCGGGCCCTGTCGGGCTCTGTCGGGCTCTGTCGAGCTCTACTGGGCTCTGTCGGGATCTGTCGGGCCCTGTCGGGCTCTGTCGGGCTCTGTTGGGCTCTGTCGGGCTCTGTCGGGCTCTGTCGGTCTCTACTGGGCTAAACTGGGCTCTGTCGGGCTCTGTCGGGCTCTGTCGGGCTCTGTCGGGCTCTACTGGGCCCTGTCGGGCTCTGTCGGGCTCTGTCGGGCTCTACTGGGCTAAACTGGGCCCTGTCGGGCTCTGTCGGGCTCTGTCGGGCTCTGTCGGGCTCTACTGGGCCCTGTCGGGCCCTGTCGGGCTCTGTCGGGCTCTACTGGGCCCTGTCGGGCCCTGTCGGGCCCTGTCGTGCTCTGTCGGGCTCTGTCGGGCTCTACTGGGCTCTGTCGGGCTCTGTCGGGCTCTGTCGGGCTCTACTGGGCTCTGTCAGGCTCTGTCGGGCCCTGTCGGGCCCTTGCGGGCTCTGTCGGGCTCTGTCGGGCCCTGTCGGGCTCTGTCGGGCTCTGTCGGGCTCTGTCGAGCTCTACTGGGCCCTGTCGGGCCCTGTCGGGCCCTCTCGGGCTCTGTCGGGCCCTGTCGGGCTCTGTCGGGCTCTGTCGGGCCCTGTCGGGCTCTGTCGGGCTCTACTGGGCTCTGTCGGGCCCTGTCGGGCCCTGTCGGGCTCTGTCGGGCTCTGTCGGGCTCTACTGCGCCCTGTCGGGCCCTGTCGGGCTCTGTCGGGCTCTGTCGAGTTCTACTGGGCTCTGTCGGGCTCTTTCGGGCTCTGTCGAGTTCTACTGGGCTCTGTCGGGCTCTGTCGGGCCCTGTCGGGCTCTACTGGGCCCTGTCGGGCCCTGTCGGGCTCTGTCGGGCTCTGTCGAGCTCTACTGGGCTCTGTCGGGCTCTGTCGGGCCCTGTCGGGCTCTGTCGGGCCCTGTCGGGCTCTGTCGGGCTCTGTCGGGCTCTGTCGGGCTCTACTGGGCCCTGTCGGGCTCTGTCGGGCTCTGTCGGGCCCTGTCGGGCCCTGTCGGGCTCTGTCGGGCTCTGTCGGGCCCTGTCGGGCTCTGTCGGGCCCTGTCGGGCCCTGTCGGGCTTTGTCGGGCTCTGTCGGGCTCTGTCGGGCTCTGTCGGGCTCTACTGGGCCCTGTCGGGCTCTGTCGGGCTCTGTCGGGCCCTGTCGGGCTCTGTCGGGCCCTGTCGGGCCCTGTCGGGCTCTGTCGGGCTCTGTCGGGCTCTACTGGGCTCTGTCGGGCTCTACTGGGCCCTGTCGGGCCCTGTCGGCCCTGTCGGGCTCTGTCGGGCTCTACTGGGCCCTGTCGGGCTCTGTCGGGCCCTGTCGGGCTCTGTCGGGCTCTGTCGGGCTCTGTCGGGCTCTACTGGGCTCTACTGTTCCCTGTCGGTCCCTGTCGGGCTCTGTCGGGCCCTGACGGGCTCTGTCGGGCTCTGTCGGGCCCTGTCGGGCCCTGTCGGGCTCTGTCGGGCTCTGTCGGGCTCTGTCGGGCTCTACTGGGCTCTGTCGGGATCTGTCGGGTTCTGTCGGGCTCTGTCGGGATCTGTCGGGCCGTGTCGGGCCCTGTCGGGCTCTGTCGGGCTCTGTCGGGTTCTGTCGGGGTCTGTCGGGCCCTGTCGGGCTCTGTCGGGCTCTGTCGGGCTCTGTCGGGCTCTACTGGGCTCTACTGTTCCCTGTCGGACCCTGTCGGGCTCTGTCGGGCTCTGTCGGGCTCTGTCGGGCTCTACTGGGCCCTGTCGGGCTCTGTCGGGCTCTGTCGGGCTCTGTCGGGCTCTACTGGGCTCTACTGTTCCCTGTCGGTCCCTGTCGGGCTCTGTCGGGCCCTGACGGGCTCTGTCGGGCTCTGTCGGGCCCTGTCGGGCCCTGTCGGGCTCTGTCGGGCTCTGTCGGGCTCTGTCGGGCTCTACTGGGCTCTGTCGGGATCTGTCGGGTTCTGTCGGGCTCTGTCGGGCTCTGTCGGGCCGTGTCGGGCCCTGTCGGGCTCTGTCGGGCTCTGTCGGGTTCTGTCGGGGTCTGTCGGGCCCTGTCGGGCTCTGTCGGGCTCTGTCGGGCTCTGTCGGGCTCTACTGGGCTCTACTGTTCCCTGTCGGACCCTGTCGGGCTCTGTCGAGCTCTGTCGGGCCCTGTCGGGCCCTGTCGGGCTCTGTCGGGTTCTGTCGGGCTCTGTCGGGCTCTGTCGGGCCCTGTCGGGCCCTGTCGGGCTCTGTCGGGCTCTGTCGGGCTCTGTCGGGCCCTGTCGGGCTCTACTGGGCCCTGACGGGCCCTGTCGGGCTCTGTCGGGCTCTGTCGAGCTCTACTGGGCTCTGTCGGGCTCTGTCGGGCCCTGTCGGGCTCTGTCGGGCCCTGTCGGGCTCTGTCGGGCTCTGTCGGGCTCTACTGGGCACTGTCGGGCTCTGTCGGGCTCTGTTGGGCTCTGTCGGGCCCTGTCCGGCTCTGTCGGGATCTGTCGGGCTCTGTCGGGCCCTGTCGGGCTCTGTCGGGCCCTGTCGGGCCCTGTCGGGCTTTGTCGGGCTCTGTCGGGCTCTGTCGGGCTCTACTGGGCCCTGTCGGGCTCTGTCGGGCTCTGTCGGGCCCTGTCGGGCTCTGTCGGGCTCTGTCGGGCCCTGTCGGGTTCTGTCGGGCCCTGTCGGGCCCTGTCGGGCTCTGTCGGGCTCTGTCGGGCTCTACTGGGCTCTGTCGGGCTCTACTGGGCCCTGTCGGGCCCTGTCGGGCCCTGTCGGGCTCTGTCGGGCTCTTCTGGGCCCTGTCGGGCTCTGTCGGGCCCTGTCAGGCTCTATCGGGCTCTGTCGGGCTCTACTGGGCTCTACTGTTCCCTGTCGGGCCCTGTCGGGCTCTGTCGGGCCCTGTCGGGCTCTGTCGGGCTCTGTCGGGCCCTGTCGTGCCCTGTCGGGCTCTGTCGGGCTCTGTCGGGCTCTGTCGGGTTCTGTCGGGCTCTGTCGGGTTCTGTCGGGCTCTGTCGGGCTCTGTCGGGCCGTGTCGGGCCCTGTCGGGCTCTGTCGGGCTCTGTCGGGTTCTGTCGGGCTCTGTCGGGCCCTGTCGGGCTCTGTCGGGCTCTGTCGGGCTCTGTCGGGCTCTACTGGGCTCTACTGTTCCCTGTCGGGCCCTGTCGGGCTCTGTCGGGCTCTACTGGGCTCTGTCGGGCTCTGTCGTGCCCTGTCGGGCTCTGTCGGGCTCTGTCGGGCTCTGTCGGGCTCTACTGGGCCCTGTCGGGCTCTGTCGGGCTCTGTCGGGCCCTGTCGGGCTCTGTCGGGCTCTGTCGGGCCCTGGCGGGCTCTGTCGGGCCCTGTCGGGCCCTGTCGGGCTCTGTCGGGCTCTGTCGGGCTCTACTGGGCTCTGTCGGGCTCTACTGGGCCCTGTCGGGCCCTGTCGGGCCCTGTCGGGCTCTGTCGGGCTCTACTGGGCCCTGTCGGGCTCTGTCGGGCTCTGTCGGGCTCTGTCGGGCTCTACTGGGCCCTGTCGGGCTCTGTCGGGCTCTGTTGGGCTCTGTCGGGCCCTGTCCGGCTCTGTCGGGCTCTGTCGGGCTCTGTCGGGCCCTGTCGGGCTCTGTCGGGCCCTGTCGGGCTCTGTCGGGCTTTGTCGGGCTCTGTCGTGCTCTGTCGGGCTCTGTCGGGCTCTACTGGGCCCTATCGGGCTCTGTCGGGCTCTGTCGGGCTCTGTCGGGCCCTGTCGGGCTCTGTCGGGCCC
>NW_027017517.1:0-73824 GCF_036013445.1 Caloenas nicobarica | reverse complement strand
CTGGGCCCTGTCGGGCCTGTCGGGCTCTGTCGGGCTCTGTCGGGCTCTGTCGGGTTCTGTCGGGCTCTGTCGGGCTCTGTCGGGCTCTACTGGGCCCTGTCGGGCCCTGTCGGGCCCTGTCGGGCTCTGTCGGGCTCTGTCGGGCTCTGTCGGGCTCTACTGGGCCCTGTCGGGCCCTGTAGGGCCCTGTCGGGCTCTGTCGGGCCCTGTCGGGCTCTGTCGGGCTCTACTGGGCTCTGTCGGGCTCTGTCGGGCTCTGCCGGGCTCTGTCGGGCCCTGTCGGGCTCTGTCGGGCTCTGTCGGGCCCTGTCGGGCTCTGTCGGGCTCTGTCAGGCTCTACTGGGCTCTACTGGGCTCTGTCGGGCTCTGTCGGGCTCTACTGGGCCCTGTCGGGCCCTGTCGGGCCCTGTCGGGCTCTGTCGGGCTCTACTGGGCTCTGTCGGGCTCTGTCGGGCCCTGTCGGGCTCTGTCGGGCTCTGTCGGGCTCTGTCGGGCTCTACTGGGCTCTGTCGGGCTCTACTGGGCTCTACTGGGCCCTGTCAGGCTCTGTCGGGCTCTGTCGGGCTCTGTCAGGCTCTACTGGGCTCTGTCGGGCTCTGTCGGGCCCTGTCGGGCCCTGTCGGGCTCTGTCGGGCTCTGTCGGGCCGTGTCGGGCTCTGTCGGGCTCTGTCGGGCCGTGTCGGGCTCTGTCGGGCTCTGTCGGGCTCTGTCGGGCCCTGTCGGGCTCTGTCGGGCTCTGTCGGGCTCTGTCGGGCCCTGTCGGGCTCTGTCGGGCTCTGTCGGGCCCTGTCGGGCTCTGTCGGGCTCTACTGGGCCCTGTCGGGCCCTGTCGGGCCCTGACGGGCTCTGTCGGGCCCTGTCGGGCCCTGTCGGGCTCTGTCGGGCCCTGTCGGGCTCTGTCGGGCTCTGTCGGGCCCTGTCAGGCTCTGTCGGGATCTGTCGGGCCCTGTCGGGCTCTGTCGGGCTCTCCTGGGCCCTGTCGGGCTCTGTCGGGCTCTACTGGGCTAAACTGGGCTCTGTCGGGCCCTGTCGGGCCCTGTCGGGCTCTGTCGGGCTCTGTCGGGCTCTGTCGGGCTCTACTGGGCTCTACTGGGCTCTGTCGGGCTCTGTCGGGCTCTGTCGGGCTCTACTGGGCCCTGTCGGGCTCTGTCGGGCTCTGTCGGGCCCTTTCGGGCTCTCTCGGGCTCTGTCGGGTTCTGTCGGGCTCTGTCGGGCTCTGTCGGGTTCTACTGGGCTCTACTGGGCTCTGTCGGGCTCTAGTCGGGCTCTACTGGGCCCTGTCGGGCCCTGTCGGGCCCTGTCGGGCTCTACTGGGCTCTGTCGGGCTCTGTCGGGCTCTGTCGGGCCCTGTCGGGCTCTGTCGGGCCCTGTCGGGCTCTGTCGGGCCCTGTCGGGCTCTGTCGGGCTCTGTCGGGCTCTGTCGGGCTCTACTGGGCTCTGTCGGGCTCTACTGGGCTCTACTGGGCTCTGTCAGGCTCTGTCGGGCTCTGTCGGGCTCTGTCGGGCTCTGTCGGGCTCTACTGGGCCCTGTCGGGCCCTGTCGGGCTCTGTCGGGCTCTGTCGGGCTCTGTCGGGCTCTACTGGTCTCTGTCGGGCTCTGTCGGGTTCTGTCGGGCTCTGTCGGGCTCTGTCGGGCTCTACTGGGCTCTACTGGGCTCTGTCGGGCTCTGTCGGGCTCTACTGGGCCCTGTCGGGCCCTGTCGGGCTCTGTCGGGCTCTGTCGGGCTCTGTCGGGTTCTGTCGGGCTCTGTCGGGCTCTGTCGGGCTCTACTGGGCCCTGTCGGGCCCTGTCGGGCTCTGTCGGGCTATGTCGGGCTCTGTCGGGCTCTACTGGGCCCTGTCGGGCCCTGTCGGGCCCTGTCGGGCCCTGTCGGGCCCTGTCGGGCTCTGTCGGGCCCTGTCGGGCTCTGTCGGGCCCTGTCGGGCCCTGTCGGGCTCTGTCGGGTTCTGTCGGGCTCTGTCGGGCTCTGTCGGGCTCTGTCGGGCTCTACTGGGCTCTGTCGGGCCCTGTCGGGCTCTGTCGGGCCCTGTCGGGCTCTGTCGGGCCCTGTCGGGCCCTGTCGGGCTCTGTCGGGCTCTGTCGGGCTCTGTCGGGTTCTGTCGGGCTCTGTCGGGCTCTGTCGGGCTCTACTGGGCCCTGTCGGGCCCTGTCGGGCTCTGTCGGGCTCTGTCGGGCTCTGTCGGGCTCTACTGGGCCCTGTCGGGCCCTGTCGGGCCCTGTCGGGCTCTGTCGGGCTCTGTCGGGCTCTGTCGGGCTCTACTGGGCTCTGTCGGGCTCTGTCGGGCTCTGCCGGGCTCTGTCGGGCCCTGTCGGGCCCTGTCGGGCTCTGTCGGGCCCTGTCGGGCTCTGTCGGGCTCTGTCAGGCTCTACTGGGCTCTGTCGGGCTCTGTCGGGCTCTACTGGGCCCTGTCGGGCCCTGTCGGGCCCTGTCGGGCTCTGTCGGGCTCTACTGGGCTCTGTCGGGCTCTACTGGGCTCTACTGGGCCCTGTCAGGTTCTGTCGGGCTCTGTCGGGCTCTGTCAGGCTCTACTGGGCTCTGTCGGGCCCTGTCGGGCCCTGTCGGGCCCTGTCGGGCTCTGTCGGGCTCTGTCGGGCCGTGTCGGGCTCTGTCGGGCTCTGTCGGGCTCTGTCGGGCTCTGTCGGGCTCTACTGGGCCCTGTCGGGCTCTGTCGGGCTCTGTCGGGCCCTGTCGGGCTCTGTCGGGCTCTGTCGGGCCCTGTCGGGCTCTGTCGGGCTCTACTGGGCCCTGTCGGGCCCTGTCGGGCTCTGTCGGGCTCTGTCGGGCCCTGTCGGGCTCTGTCGGGCCCTGTCGGGCTCTGTCGGGCTCTACTGGGCCCTGTCGGGCTCTGTCGGGCTCTGTCGGGCCCTGTCGGGCTCTGTCGGGCTCTGTCGGGCCCTGTCGGGCTCTGTCGGGCTCTCCTGGGCCCTGTCGGGCCCTGTCGGGCTCTGTCGGGCTCTGTCGGGCTCTACTGGGCTAAAGTGGGCTCTGTCGGGCCCTGTCGGGCCCTGTCGGGCTCTGTCGGGGTCTGTCGGGCTCTGTCGGGCTCTACTGGGCTCTACTGGGCTCTGTCGGGCTCTGTCGGGCTCTGTCGGGCTCTACTGGGCCCTGTCGGGCTCTGTCGGGCTCTGTCGGGCCCTTTCGGGCTCTCTCGGGCTCTGTCGGGCTCTGTCGGGCTCTGTCGGGCTCTGTCGGGCTCTACTGGGCTCTACTGGGCTCTGTCGGGCTCTGTCGGGCTCTACTGGGCCCTGTCGGGCTCTGTCGGGCTCTGTCGGGCTCTGTCGGGCTCTGTCGGGCCCTGTCGGGCTCTGTCGGGCTCTGTCGGGCTCTGTCGGGCCCTGTCGGGCTCTGTCGGGCTCTGTCGGGCTCTGTCGGGCTCTACTGGGCTCTGTCGGGCTCTACTGGGCTCTACTGGGCTCTGTCACGCTCTGTCGGGCTCTGTCGGGCTCTGTCGGACTCTACTGGGCCCTGTCGGGCCCTGTCGGGCCCTGTCGGGCTCTGTCGGGCTCTGTCGGGCTCTGTCGGGCCCTGTCGGGCTCTGTCGGGCTCTGTCGGGCTCTGTCGGGCTCTACTGGGCTCTGTCGGGCTCTGTCGGGCTCTGTCGGGCTCTGTCGGGCCCTGTCGGGCTCTGTCGGGCTCTGTCGGGCCCTGTCGGGCTCTGTCGGGCTCTACTGGGCCCTGTCGGGCCCTGTCGGGCTCTGTCGGGCTCTGTCGGGCCCTGTCGGGCTCTGTCGGGCTCTACTGGGCCCTGTCGGGCTCTGTCGGGCCCTGTCGGGCTCTGTCGGGCTCTGTCGGGCCCTGTCGGGCTCTGTCGGGCTCTCCTGGGCCCTGTCGGGCCCTGTCGGGCTCTGTCGGGCTCTGTCGGGCTCTACTGGGCTAAACTGGGCTCTGTCGGGCCCTGTCGGGCCCTGTCGGGCTCTGTCGGGCTCTGTCGGGCTCTGTCGGGCTCTACTGGGCTCTACTGTGCTCTGTCGGGCTCTGTCGGGCTCTGTCGGGCTCTACTGGGCTCTACTGGGCTCTGTCGGGCTCTGTCGGGCCCTGTCGGGCTCTCTCGGGCTCTGTCGGGCTCTGTCGGGCTCTGTCGGGCTCTACTGGGCTCTACTGGGCTCTGTCGGGCTCTGTCGGGCTCTGTCGGGCTCTACTGGGCTCTGTCGGGCTCTGTCGGGCTCTGTCGGGCTCTACTGGGCTCTACTGGGCTCTGTCGGGCTCTGTCGGGCCCTGTCGGGCTCTGTCGGGCCCTGTCGGGCTCTGTCGGGCTCTGTCGGGCCCTGTCGGGCTCTGTCGGGCTCTACTGGGCCCTGTCGGGCTCTGTCGGGCCCTGTCGGGCCCTGTCGGGCCCTGTCGGGCCCTGTCGGGCTCTGTCGGGCTCTGTCGGGCCCTGTCGGGCTCTGTCGGGCTCTGTCGGGCCCTGTCGGGCTCTGTCGGGCTCTGTCGGGCCCTGTCGGGCTCTGTCGGGCTCTCCTGGGCCCTGTCGGGCCCTGTCGGGCTCTGTCGGGCTCTGTCGGGCTCTACTGGGCTAAACTGGGCTCTGTCGGGCCCTGTCGGGCCCTGTCGGGCTCTGTCGGGCTCTGTCGGGCTCTGTCGGGCTCTACTGGGCTCTACTGGGCTCTGTCGGGCTCTGTCGGGCTCTGTCGGGCTCTACTGGGCCCTGTCGGGCTCTGTCGGGCTCTGTCGGGCCCTATCGGGCTCTCTCGGGCTCTGTCGGGCTCTGTCGGGCTCTGTCGGGCTCTACTGGGCTCTACTGGGCTCTGTCGGGCTCTGTCGGGCTCTACTGGGCCCTGTCGGGCCCTGTCGGGCCCTGTCGGGCTCTGTCGGGCTCTACTGGGCTCTGTCGGGTTCTGTCGGGCTCTGTCGGGCTCTACTGGGCTCTACTGGGCTCTGTCGGGTTCTGTCGGGCTCTGTCGGGCTCTACTGGGCTCTACTGGGCTCTGTCGGGCTCTGTCGGGCCCTGTCGGGCTCTCTCGGGCTCTGTCGGGCTCTGTCGGGCTCTGTCGGGCTCTACTGGGCTCTACTGGGCTCTGTCGGGCTCTGTCGGGCTCTGTCGGGCTCTACTGGGCTCTACTGGGCTCTGTCGGGCTCTGTCGGGCTCTGTCGGGCTCTACTGGGCTCTACTGGGCTCTGTCGGGCTCTGTCGGGCCCTGTCGGGCTCTGTCGGGCCCTGTCGGGCTCTGTCGGGCTCTGTCGGGCCCTGTCGGGCTCTGTCGGGCTCTACTGTGCCCTGTCGGGCCCTGTCGGGCTCTGTCGGGCTCTGTCGGGCCCTGTCGGGCCCTGTCGGGCCCTGTCGGGCTCTGTCGGGCTCTGTCGGGCCCTGTCGGGCTCTGTCGGGCTCTGTCGGGCCCTGTCGGGCTCTGTCGGGCTCTGTCGGGCCCTGTCGGGCTCTGTCGGGCTCTCCTGGGCCCTGTCGGGCCCTGTCGGGCTCTGTCGGGCTCTACTGGGCTAAACTGGGCTCTGTCGGGCCCTGTCGGGCCCTGTCGGGCTCTGTCGGGCTCTGTCGGGCTCTGTCGGGCTCTACTGGGCTCTACTGGGTTCTGTCGGGCTCTGTCGGGCTCTGTCGGGCTCTACTGGGCCCTGTCGGGCTCTGTCGGGCTCTGTCGGGCTCTTTCGGGCTCTCTCGGGCTCTGTCGGGCTCTGTCGGGCTCTGTCGGGCTCTACTGGGCTCTACTGGGCTCTGTCGGGCTCTGTCGGGCTCTACTGGGCCCTGTCGGGCCCTGTCGGGCCCTGTCGGGCTCTGTCGGGCTCTACTGGGCTCTGTCGGGTTCTGTCGGGCTCTGTCGGGCCCTGTCGGGCTCTGTCGGGCTCTGTCGGGCTCTGTCGGGCCCTGTCGGGCTCTGTCGGGCTCTGTCGGGCTCTGTCGGGCTCTACTGGGCTCTGTCGGGCTCTACTGGGCTCTACTGGGCTCTGTCAGGCTCTGTCGGGCTCTGTCGGGCTCTGTCGGGCTCTGTCGGGCTCTACTGGGCCCTGTCGGGCCCTGTCGGGCTCTGTCGGGCTCTGTCGGGCTCTGTCGGGCTCTACTGGTCTCTGTCGGGCTCTGTCGGGTTCTGTCGGGCTCTGTCGGGCTCTGTCGGGCTCTGTCGGGCTCTACTGGGCTCTACTGGGCTCTGTCGGGCTCTGTCGGGCTCTACTGGGCCCTGTCGGGCCCTGTCGGGCTCTGTCGGGCTCTGTCGGGTTCTGTCGGGCTCTGTCGGGCTCTGTCGGGCTCTACTGGGCCCTGTCGGGCCCTGTCGGGCTCTGTCGGGCTATGTCGGGCTCTGTCGGGCTCTACTGGGCCCTGTCGGGCCCTGTCGGGCCCTGTCGGGCTCTGTCGGGCCCTGTCGGGCTCTGTCGGGCCCTGTCGGGCCCTGTCGGGCTCTGTCGGGCTCTGTCGGGCTCTGTCGGGCTCTACTGGGCTCTGTCGGGCCCTGTCGGGCCCTGTCGGGCTCTGTCGGGCTCTGTCGGGCTCTGTCGGGCCCTGTCGGGCTCTGTCGGGCTCTGTCGGGCTCTACTGGGCTCTGTCGGGCTCTGCCGGGCTCTGTCGGGCCCTGTCGGGCTCTGTCGGGCTCTGTCGGGCCCTGTCGGGCTCTGTCGGGCTCTGTCAGGCTCTACTGGGCTCTACTGGGCTCTGTCGGGCTCTGTCGGGCTCTACTGGGCCCTGTCGGGCCCTGTCGGGCCCTGTCGGGCTCTGTCGGGCTCTACTGGGCTCTGTCGGGCTCTGTCGGGCCCTGTCGGGCTCTGTCGGGCTCTGTCGGGCTCTGTCGGGCTCTACTGGGCTCTGTCGGGCTCTACTGGGCTCTGTCGGGCTCTACTGGGCTAAAGTGGGCTCTGTCGGGCCCTGTCGGGCCCTGTCGGGCTCTGTCGGGCTCTGTCGGGCTCTGTCGGGCTCTACTGGGCCCTGTCGGGCTCTGTCGGGCTCTGTCGGGCCCTTTCGGGCCCTTTCGGGCTCTGTCGGGCTCTGTCGGGCTCTGTCGGGCTCTGTCGGGCTCTGTCGGGCTCTGTCGGGCTCTACTGGGCTCTACTGGGCTCTGTCGGGCTCTGTCGGGCTCTACTGGGCCCTGTCGGGCCCTGTCGGGCCCTGTCGGGCTCTGTCGGGCTCTACTGGGCTCTGTCGGGCTCTGTCGGGCTCTGTCGGGCCCTGTCGGGCCCTGTCGGGCTCTGTCGGGCTCTGTCGGGCTCTGTCGGGCCCTGTCGGGCTCTGTCGGGCTCTGTCGGGCTCTGTCGGGCTCTACTGGGCTCTGTCGGGCTCTACTGGGCTCTACTGGGCTCTGTCACGCTCTGTCGGGCTCTGTCGGGCTCTGTCGGACTCTACTGGGCTCTGTCGGGCCCTGTCGGGCCCTGTCGGGCCCTGTCGGGCTCTGTCGGGCTCTGTCGGGCCCTGTCGGGCTCTGTCGGGCCCTGTCGGGCTCTGTCGGGCTCTACTGGGCCCTGTCGGGCCCTATCGGGCTCTGTCGGGCTCTGTCGGGCTCTGTCGGGCCCTGTCGGGCTCTGTCGGGCCCTGTCGGGCTCTGTCGGGCTCTACTGGGCCCTGTCGGGCTCTGTCGGGCTCTGTCGGGCCCTGTCGGGCTCTGTCGGGCTCTGTCGGGCCCTGTCGGGCTCTGTCGGGCTCTCCTGGGCCCTGTCGGGCCCTGTCGGGCTCTGTCGGGCTCTGTCGGGCTCTACTGGGCTAAACTGGGCTCTGTCGGGCCCTGTCGGGCCCTGTCGGGCTCTGTCGGGCTCTGTCGGGCTCTGTCGGGCTCTACTGGGCTCTACTGTGCTCTGTCGGGCTCTGTCGGGCTCTGTCGGGCTCTGTCGGGCTCTACTGGGCTCTACTGGGCTCTGTCGGGCCCTGTCGGGCCCTGTCGGGCTCTCTCGGGCTCTGTCGGGCTCTGTCGGGCTCTGTCGGGCTCTACTGGGCTCTACTGGGCTCTGTCGGGCTCTGTCGGGCTCTGTCGGGCTCTACTGGGCTCTGTCGGGCTCTGTCGGGCTCTGTCGGGCTCTACTGGGCTCTACTGGGCTCTGTCGGGCTCTGTCGGGCCCTGTCGGGCTCTGTTGGGCTCTGTCGGGCTCTGTCGGGCTCTCTCGGCCTCTGTCGGGCTCTACTTGTCTCTACTGTTCCCTGTCGGGCCCTGTCGGGCTCTGTCGGGCTCTGTCGGGCTCTACTGGGCTCTACTGGGCTCTGTCGCGCCCTGTCGGGCCCTGTCGGGCTCTGTCGGGCTCTGTCGGGCTCTGTCGGGCCCTCTCGGGCTCTATCGGGCTCTGTCGGGCTCTGTCGGGCTCTACTGGGCTCTACTGGGCTCTGTCGGTCTCTGTCGGGCTCTACTGGACCCTGTCGGGCCCTGTCGGGCTCTGTCAGGCTCTGTCGGGCCCTGTCGGGCTCTGTCGGGCTCTGTCGGGCTCTCCTGGGCCCTGTCGGTCCCTGTCGGGCTCTGTCGGGCTCTGTCGGGCCCTGTCGGGCCCTGTCGGGCTCTGTCGGTCTCTGTCGGGCTCTGTCGGGCTCTGCCGGGCTCTGTCGGGCCCTGTCGGGCTCTGTCGGGCTCTGTCGGGCCCTGTCGGGCTCTGTCGGGCTCTGTCAGGCTCTACTGGGCTCTACTGGGCTCTGTCGGGCTCTGTCGGGCTCTACTGGGCCCTGTCGGGCCCTGTCGGGCCCTGTCGGGCTCTGTCGGGCTCTACTGGGCTCTGTCGGGCTCTGTCGGGCTCTGTCGGGCCCTGTCGGGCTCTGTCGGGCTCTGTCGGGCTCTGTCGGGCTCTACTGGGCTCTGTCGGGCTCTACTGGGCTCTGTCGGGCTCTACTGGGCTAAAGTGGGCTCTGTCGGGCCCTGTCGGGCCCTGTCGGGCTCTGTCGGGCTCTGTCGGGCTCTGTCGGGCTCTACTGGGCTCTACTGGGCTCTGTCGGGCTCTGTCGGGCTCTGTCGGGCTCTACTGGGCCCTGTCGGGCTCTGTCGGGCTCTGTCGGGCCCTTTCGGGCTCTCTCGGGCTCTGTCGGGCTCTGTCGGGCTCTGTCGGGCTCTGTCGGGCTCTGTCGGGCTCTACTGGGCTCTACTGGGCTCTGTCGGGCTCTGTCGGGCTCTACTGGGCCCTGCCGGGCTCTGTCGGGCTCTACTGGGCTCTGTCGGGCCCTGTCGGGCCCTGTCGGGCCCTGTCGGGCTCTGTCGGGCTCTGTCGGGCCCTGTCGGGCTCTGTCGGGCTCTGTCGGGCTCTGTCGGGCTCTACTGGGCTCTGTCGGGCTCTACTGGGCTCTACTGGGCTCTGTCACGCTCTGTCGGGCTCTGTCGGGCTCTGTCGGACTCTACTGGGCTCTGTCGGGCCCTGTCGGGCCCTGTCGGGCCCTGTCGGGCTCTGTCGGGCCCTGTCGGGCTCTGTCGGGCTCTACTGGGCCCTGTCGGGCCCTGTCGGGCTCTGTCGGGCTCTGTCGGGCTCTGTCGGGCCCTGTCGGGCTCTGTCGGGCCCTGTCGGGCTCTGTCGGGCTCTACTGGGCCCTGTCGGGCTCTGTCGGGCTCTGTCGGGCCCTGTCGGGCTCTGTCGGGCTCTGTCGGGCCCTGTCGGGCTCTGTCGGGCTCTCCTGGGCCCTGTCGGGCCCTGTCGGGCTCTGTCGGGCTCTGTCGGGCTCTACTGGGCTAAACTGGGCTCTGTCGGGCCCTGTCGGGCCCTGTCGGGCTCTGTCGGGCTCTGTCGGGCTCTGTCGGGCTCTACTGGGCTCTACTGTGCTCTGTCGGGCTCTGTCGGGCTCTGTCGGGCTCTGTCGGGCTCTACTGGGCTCTACTGGGCTCTGTCGGGCTCTGTCGGGCCCTGTCGGGCTCTCTCGGGCTCTGTCGGGCTCTGTCGGGCTCTGTCGGGCTCTACTGGGCTCTACTGGGCTCTGTCGGGCTCTGTCGGGCTCTGTCGGGCTCTACTGGGCTCTGTCGGGCTCTGTCGGGCTCTGTCGGGCTCTACTGGGCTCTACTGGGCTCTGTCGGGCTCTGTCGGGCCCTGTCGGGCTCTGTTGGGCTCTGTCGGGCTCTGTCGGGCTCTCTCGGCCTCTGTCGGGCTCTACTTGTCTCTACTGTTCCCTGTCGGGCCCTGTCGGGCTCTGTCGGGCTCTGTCGGGCTCTACTGGGCTCTACTGGGCTCTGTCGCGCCCTGTCGGGCCCTTTCGGGCTCTGTCGGGCTCTGTCGGGCTCTGTCGGGCCCTCTCGGGCTCTATCGGGCTCTGTCGGGCTCTGTCGGGCTCTACTGGGCTCTACTGGGCTCTGTCGGTCTCTGTCGGGCTCTACTGGACCCTGTCGGGCCCTGTCGGGCTCTGTCAGGCTCTGTCGGGCCCTGTCGGGCTCTGTCGGGCTCTGTCGGGCTCTGTCGGGCTCTCCTGGGCCCTGTCGTTCCCTGTCGGGCTCTGTCGGGCTCTGTCGGGCTCTGTCGGGCCCTGTCGGGCTCTGTCGGTCTCTGTCGGGCTCTGTCGGGCTCTACTGGGCCCTGTCGGGTTCTGTCGGGCTCTGTCGGGCTCTGTCGGGCTCTACTGGGCCCTGTCGGACCCTATCGGGCCCTGTCGGGACCTGTCGGGCTCTGTCGTGCTCTGTCGGGCCCTGTCGGGCTCTGTCGGGCTCTGTCGGGCTCTACTGGGCTCTACTGGGCTCTACTGGGCTCTGTCGGGCCCTGTCGGGCCCTGTCGGGCTCTGTCGGGCTCTGTCGGGCTCTGTCAGGCTCTACTGGGCTCTGTCGGGCTCTGTCGGCCTCTGTCGGGCTCTACTGGGCCCTGTCGGGCCCTGTCAAGCCCTGTCGGGCTCTGTCGGGCTCTGTCGGGCCCTGTCGGGCCCTGTCGGGTCCTGTCGGGCTCTGTCGGGCTCTGTCGGGCTCTGTCGGGCTCTACTGGGCCCTGTCGGGCTCTGTCGTGCCCTGTCGGGCTCTGTCGGGCTCTGTCGGGCCCTGTCGGGCTCTGTCGGGCTCTGTCGGGCTCTGTCGGGCTCTACTGGGCTCTACTGGGCTCTGTCGGGCTCTGTCGGGCTCTACTGGGCCCTGTCGGGCCCTGTCGGGCTCTGTCGGGCTCTACTGGGCTCTGTCGGGCTCTGTCGGGCTCTACTGGGCTCTGTCGGGCTCTACTGGGCTCTACTGGGCTCTGTCAGGCTCTGTCGGGCTCTGTCGGGCTCTGTCGGACTCTACTGGGCTCTGTCGGGCTCTGTCGGGCCCTGTCGGGCCCTGTCGGGCTCTGTCGGGCATTGTCGGACCCTGTCGGGCTCTGTCGGGCTCTGTCGGGCTCTGTCGGGCTCTACTGGGCCCTGTCGGGCTCTGTCGGGCTCTGTCGGGCTCTGTCGGGCCCTGTCGGGCTCTGTCGGGCTCTGTCGGGCCCTGTCGGGCTCTGTCGGGCTCTGTCGGGCCCTGTCGGGCTCTGTCGGGCTCTGTCGGGCTCTGTCGGGCTCTACTGGGCTCTGTCGGGCTCTACTGGGCTCTACTGGGCCCTGTCAGGCTCTGTCGGGCTCTGTCGGGCTCTGTCAGGCTCTACTGTGCTCTGTCGGGCTCTGTCGGGCCCTGTCGGGCCCTGTCGGGCTCTGTCGGGCCCTGTCGGGCTCTGTCGGGCTCTGTCGGGCTCTGTCGGGCCCTGTCGGGCTCTGTCGGGCTCTGTCGGGCTCTGTCGGGCCCTGTCGGGCTCTGTCGGGCTCTGTCGGGCCCTGTCGGGCTCTGTCGGGCTCTGTCGGGCCCTGTCGGGCTCTGTCGGGCTCTGTCGGGCCCTGTCGGGCTCTGTCGGGCTCTGTCGGGCTCTGTCGGGCCCTGTCGGGCTCTGTCGGGCTCTACTGGGCCCTGTCGGGCCCTGTCGGGCTCTGTCGGGCTCTGTCGGGCCCTGTCGGGCTCTGTCGGGCCCTGTCGGGCTCTGTCGGGCCCTGTCGGGCCCTGTCGGGCTCTGTCGGGCTCTGTCGGGCCCTGTCGGGCTCTGTCGGGCTCTCCTGGGCCCTGTCGGGCCCTGTCGGGCTCTGTCGGGCTCTGTCGGGCTCTACTGGGCTAAACTGGGCTCTGTCGGGCCCTGTCGGGCCCTGTCGGGCTCTGTCGGGCTCTGTCGGGCTCTGTCGGGCTCTGTCGGGCTCTACTGGGCTCTACTGGGCTCTGTCGGGCTCTGTCGGGCTCTGTCGGGCTCTACTGGGCCCTGTCGGGCTCTGTCGGGCTCTGTCGGGCCCTTTCGGGCTCTCTCGGGCTCTGTCGGGCTCTGTCGGGCTCTGTCGGGCTCTACTGGGCTCTACTGGGCTCTGTCGGGCTCTGTCGGGCTCTACTGGGCCCTGTCGGGCCCTGTCGGGCCCTGTCGGGCTCTGTCGGGCTCTACTGGGCTCTGTCGGGCTCTGTCGGACTCTGTCGGGCCCTGTCGGGCTCTGTCGGGCTCTGTCGGGCTCTGTCGGGCCCTGTCGGGCTCTGTCGGGCTCTGTCGGGCTCTGTCGGGCTCTACTGGGCTCTGTCGGGCTCTACTGGGCTCTACTGGGCTCTGTCAGGCTCTGTCGGGCTCTGTCGGGCTCTGTCGGACTCTACTGGGCTCTGTCGGGCCCTGTCGGGCCCTGTCGGGCCCTGTCGGGCCCTGTCGGGCTCTGTCGGGCTCTGTCGGGCCCTGTCGGGCTCTGTCGGGCTCTGTCGGGCTCTGTCGGGCTCTACTGGGCCCTGTCGGGCTCTGTCGGGCTCTGTCGGGCTCTGTCGGGCCCTGTCGGGCTCTGTCGGGCTCTGTCGGGCCCTGTCGGGCTCTGTCGGGCTCTACTGGGCCCTGTCGGGCCCTGTCGGGCTCTGTCGGGCTCTGTCGGGCCCTGTCGGGCTCTGTCGGGCCCTGTCGGGCTCTGTCGGGCTCTACTGGGCCCTGTCGGGCTCTGTCGGGCTCTGTCGGGCCCTGTCGGGCTCTGTCGGGCTCTGTCGGGCCCTGTCGGGCTCTGTCGGGCTCTCCTGGGCCCTGTCGGGCCCTGTCGGGCTCTGTCGGGCTCTGTCGGGCTCTACTGGGCTAAACTGGACTCTGTCGGGCCCTGTCGGGCCCTGTCGGGCTCTGTCGGGCTCTGTCGGGCTCTGTCGGGCTCTACTGGGCTCTACTGTGCTCTGTCGGGCTCTGTCGGGCTCTGTCGGGCTCTGTCGGGCTCTACTGGGCTCTACTGGGCTCTGTCGGGCTCTGTCGGGCCCTGTCGGGCTCTCTCGGGCTCTGTCGGGCTCTGTCGGGCTCTGTCGGGCTCTACTGGGCTCTACTGGGCTCTGTCGGGCTCTGTCGGGCTCTGTCGGGCTCTACTGGGCTCTACTGGGCTCTGTCGGGCTCTGTCGGGCTCTGTCGGGCTCTGTCGGGCTCTGTCGGGCTCTACTGGGCTCTACTGGGCTCTGTCGGGCTCTGTCGGGCCCTGTCGGGCTCTGTCGGGCTATGTCGGGCTCTGTCGGGCCCTGTCGGGCCCTGTCGGGCCCTGTCGGGCCCTGTCGGGCTCTGTTGGGCTCTGTCGGGCTCTGTCGGGCTCTGTCGGGCTCTACTTGTCTCTACTGTTCCCTGTCGGGCCCTGTCGGGCTCTGTCGGGCTCTGTCGGGCTCTACTGGCCTCTACTGGGCTCTGTCGCGCCCTGTCGGGCCCTGTCGGGCTCTGTCGGGCTCTGTCGGGCTCTGTCGGGCCCTCTCGGGCTCTATCGGGCTCTGTCGGGCTCTGTCGGGCTCTACTGGGCTCTACTGGGCTCTGTCGGGCTCTGTCGGGCTCTACTGGACCCTGTCGGGCCCTGTCGGGCTCTGTCGGGCTCTGTCAGGCTCTGTAGGGCCCTGTCGGGCTCTGTCGGGCTCTGTCGGGCTCTGTCGGGCTCTCCTGGGCCCTGTCGGTCCCTGTCGGGCTCTGTCGGGCTCTGTCGGGCTCTGTCGGGCCCTGTCGGGCTCTGTCGGTCTCTGTCGGGCTCTGTCGGGCTCTACTGGGCCCTGTCGGGCTCTGTCGGGCTCTGTCGGGCTCTACTGGGCCCTGTCGGGCCCTGTCGGGCCCTGTCGGGCTCTGTCGGGCTCTGTCGGGCTCTGTCGGGCCCTGTCGGGCTCTGTCGGGCTCTGTCGGGCTCTACTGGGCTCTACTGGGCTCTACTGGGCTCTGTCGGGCTCTGTCGGGCCCTATCGGGCCCTGTCGGGCCCTGTCGGGCCCTGTCGGGCTCTGTCGGGCTCTGTCGGGCTCTGTCAGGCTCTACTGGGCTCTGTCGGGCTCTGTCGGGCTCTGTCGGGCTCTACTGGGCCCTGTCGGGCCCTGTCAAGCCCTGTCGGGCTCTGTCGGGCTCTGTCGGGCTCTGTCGGGCCCTGTCGGGCCCTGTCGGGCTCTGTCGGGCTCTGTCGGGCTCTACTGGGCCCTGTCGGTCCCTGTCGGGCTCTGTTGGGCTCTGTCGGGCCCTGTCGGGCTCTGTCGGGCTCTGTCGGGCTCTACTGGACTCTACTGGGCTCTGTCGGGCTCTGTCGGGCTCTACTGGGCCCTGTCGGGCCCTGTCGGGCCCTGTCGGGCTCTACTGGGCTCTGTCGGGCTCTGTCGGGCCCTGTCGGGCTCTGTCGGGCCCTGTCGGGCTCTGTCGGGCTCTACTGGGCTCTGTCGGGCTCTGTCGGGCCCTGTCGGGCTCTGTCGGGCTCTGTCGGGCTCTGTCGGGCTCTGTAGGGCTCTGTCGGGCTCTGTCGGGCTCTACTGGGCTCTGTCGGGCTCTACTGGGCTCTACTGGGCTCTGTCAGGCTCTGTCGGGCTCTGTCGGGCTCTGTCGGACTCTACTGGGCTCTGTCGGGCTCTGTCGGGCCCTGTCGGGCCCTGTCGGTCTCTGTCCGGCTCTGTCGGGCCCTGTCGGGCTCTGTCGGGCTCTGTCGGGCTCTGTCGGGCTCTACTGGGCCCTGTCGGGCTCTGTCGGGCTCTTGCGGGCTCTGTCGGGCCCTGTCGGGCTCTGTCGGCTCTGTCGGGCCCTGTCGGGCTCTGTCGGGCTCTACTGGGCCCTGTCGGGCCCTGTCGGGCTCTGTCGGGCTCTGTCGGGCGCTGTCGGGCTCTGTCGGGCCCTGTCGGGCTCTGTCGGGCTCTACTGGGCCCTGTCGGGCTCTGTCGGGCTCTGTCGGGCCCTGTCGGGCTCTGTCGGGCTCTGTCGGGCCCTGTCGGGCTCTGTCGGGCTCTCCTGGGCCCTGTCGGGCCCTGTCGGGCTCTGTCGGGCTCTGTCGGGCTCTACTGGGCTAAACTGGGCTCTGTCGGGCCCTGTCGGGCCCTGTCGGGCTCTGTCGGGCTCTGTCGGGCTCTGTCGGGCTCTACTGGGCTCTACTGTGCTCTGTCGGGCTCTGTCGGGTTCTGTCGGGCTCTGTCGGGCTCTACTGGGCTCTACTGGGCTCTGTCGGGCTCTGTCGGGCCCTGTCGGGCTCTGTCGGGCTATGTCGGGCTCTTTCGGGCTCTGTCGGGCTCTGTCGGGCTCTGTCGGGCTCTACTGGGCTCTACTGGGCTCTGTCGGGCTCTGTCGGACTCTGTCGGGCCCTGTCGGGCTCTGTCGGGCTCTGTCGGGCTCTGTCGGGCTATGTCGGGCCCTGTCGGGCCCTGTCGGGCTCTGTCGGGCCCTGTCGGGCTCTGTTGGGCTCTGTCGGGCTCTGTCGGGCTCTGTCGGGCTCTACTTGTCTCTACTGTTCCCTGTCGGGCCCTGTCGGGCTCTGTCGGGCTCTGTCGGGCTCTGTCGGGCCCTGTCGGGCTCTGTCGGGCTCTGTAGGGCTCTACTGGGCTCTACTGGGCTCTGTCGCGCCCTGTCGGGCCCTGTCGGGCCCTGTCGGGCTCTGTCGGGCTCTGTCAGGCTCTGTCGGGCCCTGTCGGGCTCTGTCGGGCTCTGTCGGGCTCTGTCGGGCTCTCCTGGGCCCTGTCGGGCCCTGTCGGGCTCTGTCGGGCTCTGTCGGGCCCTGTCGGGCTCTGTCGGGCTCTGTCGGGCTCTGTCGGGCTCTACTGGGCCCTGTCGGGTTCTGTCGGGCTCTGTCGGGCTCTGTCGGGCTCTACTGGGCCCTGTCGGACCCTGTCGGGACCTGTCGGGACCTGTCGGGCTCTGTCGGGCTCTGTCGGGCTCTGTCGGGCCCTGTCGGGCTCTGTCGGGCTCTGTCGGGCTCTACTGGGCTCTACTGGGCTCTACTGGGCTCTGTCGGGCTCTGTCGGGCCCTATCGGGCCCTGTCGGGCCCTGTCGGGCTCTGTCGGGCTCTGTCGGGCTCTGTCAGGCTCTACTGGGCTCTGTCGGGCTCTGTCGGGCTCTGTCGGGCTCTACTGGGCCCTGTCGGGCCCTGTCAAGCCCTGTCGGGCTCTGTCGGGCTCTGTCGGGCCCTGTCGGGCCCTGTCGGGCTCTGTCGGGCTCTGTCGGGCTCTGTCGGGCTCTACTGGGCCCTGTCGGGCTCTGTCGGGCCCTGTCGGGCTCTGTCGGGCTCTGTCGGGCCCTGTCGGGCTCTGTCGGGCTCTGTCGGGCCCTGTCGGGCTCTGTTGGGCTCTGTCGGGCTCTGTCGGGCTCTACTGGGCTCTACTGGGCTCTGTCGGGCTCTGTCGGGCTCTACTGGGCCCTGTCGGGCCCTGTCGGGCCCTGTCGGGCTCTGTCGGGCTCTACTGGGCTCTGTCGGGCTCTGTCGGGCTCTGTCGGGCTCTACTGGGCCCTGTCGGGCTCTGTCGGGCTCTGTCGGGCCCTGTCGGGCCCTGTCGGGCTCTGTCGGGCTCTGTCGGGCTATACTGGGCCCTGTCGGGCTCTGTCGGGCCCTGTCGGGCCCTGTCGGGCTCTGTCGGGCTCTGTCGGGCCCTGTCGGGCTCTGTCGGGCTCTCCTGGGCCCTGTCGGGCCCTGTCGGGCTCTGTCGGGCTCTGTCGGGCTCTACTGGGCTAAACTGGGCTCTGTCGGGCCCTGTCGGGCCCTGTCGGGCTCTGTCGGGCTCTGTCGGGCTCTGTCGGGCTCTGTCGGGCTCTACTGGGCTCTACTGGGCTCTGTTGGGCTCTGTCGGGCTCTGTCGGGCTCTACTGGGCCCTGTCGGGCTCTGTCGGGCTCTGTCGGGCCCTTTCGGGCTCTCTCGGGCTCTGTCGGGCTCTGTCGGGCTCTGTCGGGCTCTACTGGGCTCTACTGGGCTCTGTCGGGCTCTGTCGGGCTCTACTGGGCCCTGTCGGGCCCTGTCGGGCCCTGTCGGGCTCTGTCGGGCTCTACTGGGCTCTGTCGGGCTCTGTCGGACTCTGTCGGGCCCTGTCGGGCTCTGTCGGGCTCTGTCGGGCTCTGTCGGGCCCTGTCGGGCTCTGTCGGGCTCTGTCGGGCTCTGTCGGGCTCTACTGGGCTCTGTCGGGCTCTACTGGGCTCTACTGGGCTCTGTCAGGCTCTGTCGGGCTCTGTCGGGCTCTGTCGGACTCTACTGGGCTCTGTCGGGCCCTGTCGGGCCCTGTCGGGCCCTGTCGGGCCCTGTCGGGCTCTGTCGGGCTCTGTCGGGCCCTGTCGGGCTCTGTCGGGCTCTGTCGGGCTCTGTCGGGCTCTACTGGGCCCTGTCGGGCTCTGTCGGGCTCTGTCGGGCTCTGTCGGGCCCTGTCGGGCTCTGTCGGGCTCTGTCGGGCCCTGTCGGGCTCTGTCGGGCTCTACTGGGCCCTGTCGGGCCCTGTCGGGCTCTGTCGGGCTCTGTCGGGCCCTGTCGGGCTCTGTCGGGCCCTGTCGGGCTCTGTCGGGCTCTACTGGGCCCTGTCGGGCTCTGTCGGGCTCTGTCGGGCCCTGTCGGGCTCTGTCGGGCTCTGTCGGGCCCTGTCGGGCTCTGTCGGGCTCTCCTGGGCCCTGTCGGGCCCTGTCGGGCTCTGTCGGGCTCTGTCGGGCTCTACTGGGCTAAACTGGACTCTGTCGGGCCCTGTCGGGCCCTGTCGGGCTCTGTCGGGCTCTGTCGGGCTCTGTCGGGCTCTACTGGGCTCTACTGGGCTCTGTCGGGCTCTGTCGGGCTCTGTCGGGCTCTGTCGGGCTCTACTGGGCTCTACTGGGCTCTGTCGGGCTCTGTCGGGCCCTGTCGGGCTCTCTCGGGCTCTGTCGGGCTCTGTCGGGCTCTGTCGGGCTCTACTGGGCTCTACTGGGCTCTGTCGGGCTCTGTCGGGCTCTGTCGGGCTCTACTGGGCTCTACTGGGCTCTGTCGGGCTCTGTCGGGCTCTGTCGGGCTCTGTCGGGCTCTGTCGGGCTCTACTGGGCTCTACTGGGCTCTGTCGGGCTCTGTCGGGCCCTGTCGGGCTCTGTCGGGCTATGTCGGGCTCTGTCGGGCCCTGTCGGGCCCTGTCGGGCCCTGTCGGGCTCTGTTGGTCTCTGTTGGGCTCTGTCGGGCTCTGTCGGGCTCTACTTGTCTCTACTGTTCCCTGTCGGGCCCTGTCGGGCTCTGTCGGGCTCTGTCGGGCTCTACTGGCCTCTACTGGGCTCTGTCGCGCCCTGTCGGGCCCTGTCGGGCTCTGTCGGGCTCTGTCGGGCTCTGTCGGGCCCTCTCGGGCTCTATCGGGCTCTGTCGGGCTCTGTCGGGCTCTACTGGGCTCTACTGGGCTCTGTCGGGCTCTGTCGGGCTCTACTGGACCCTGTCGGGCCCTGTCGGGCTCTGTCGGGCTCTGTCAGGCTCTGTAGGGCCCTGTCGGGCTCTGTCGGGCTCTGTCGGGCTCTGTCGGGCTCTCCTGGGCCCTGTCGGTCCCTGTCGGGCTCTGTCGGGCTCTGTCGGGCTCTGTCGGGCCCTGTCGGGCTCTGTCGGTCTCTGTCGGGCTCTGTCGGGCTCTACTGGGCCCTGTCGGGCTCTGTCGGGCTCTGTCGGGCTCTACTGGGCCCTGTCGGGCCCTGTCGGGCCCTGTCGGGCTCTGTCGGGCTCTGTCGGGCTCTGTCGGGCCCTGTCGGGCTCTGTCGGGCTCTGTCGGGCTCTACTGGGCTCTACTGGGCTCTACTGGGCTCTGTCGGGCTCTGTCGGGCCCTATCGGGCCCTGTCGGGCCCTGTCGGGCCCTGTCGGGCTCTGTCGGGCTCTGTCGGGCTCTGTCAGGCTCTACTGGGCTCTGTCGGGCTCTGTCGGGCTCTGTCGGGCTCTACTGGGCCCTGTCGGGCCCTGTCAAGCCCTGTCGGGCTCTGTCGGGCTCTGTCGGGCTCTGTCGGGCCCTGTCGGGCCCTGTCGGGCTCTGTCGGGCTCTGTCGGGCTCTACTGGGCCCTGTCGGTCCCTGTCGGGCTCTGTTGGGCTCTGTCGGGCCCTGTCGGGCTCTGTCGGGCTCTGTCGGGCTCTGTCGGGCTCTGTCGGGCTCTACTGGACTCTACTGGGCTCTGTCGGGCTCTGTCGGGCTCTACTGGGCCCTGTCGGGCCCTGTCGGGCCCTGTCGGGCTCTACTGGGCTCTGTTGGTCTCTGTCGGGCCCTGTCGGGCTCTGTCGGGCCCTGTCGGGCTCTGTCGGGCTCTACTGGGCTCTGTCGGGCTCTGTCGGGCCCTGTCGGGCTCTGTCGGGCTCTGTCGGGCTCTGTCGGGCTCTGTAGGGCTCTGTCGGGCTCTGTCGGGCTCTACTGGGCTCTGTCGGGCTCTAGTGGGCTCTACTGGGCTCTGTCAGGCTCTGTCGGGCTCTGTCGGGCTCTGTCGGACTCTACTGGGCTCTGTCGGGCTCTGTCGGGCCCTGTCGGGCCCTGTCGGTCTCTGTCCGGCTCTGTCGGGCCCTGTCGGGCTCTGTCGGGCCCTGTCGGGCTCTGTCGGGCTCTGTCGGGCTCTGTCGGGCTCTACTGGGCCCTGTCGGGCTCTGTCGGGCTCTTGCGGGCTCTGTCGGGCCCTGTCGGGCTCTGTCGGCTCTGTCGGGCCCTGTCGGGCTCTGTCGGGCTCTACTGGGCCCTGTCGGGCCCTGTCGGGCTCTGTCGGGCTCTGTCGGGCGCTGTCGGGCTCTGTCGGGCCCTGTCGGGCTCTGTCGGGCTCTACTGGGCCCTGTCGGGCTCTGTCGGGCTCTGTCGGGCCCTGTCGGGCTCTGTCGGGCTCTGTCGGGCCCTGTCGGGCTCTGTCGGGCTCTCCTGGGCCCTGTCGGGCCCTGTCGGGCTCTGTCGGGCTCTGTCGGGCTCTACTGGGCTAAACTGGGCTCTGTCGGGCCCTGTCGGGCCCTGTCGGGCTCTGTCGGGCTCTGTCGGGCTCTGTCGGGCTCTACTGGGCTCTACTGTGCTCTGTCGGGCTCTGTCGGGTTCTGTCGGGCTCTGTCGGGCTCTACTGGGCTCTACTGGGCTCTGTCGGGCTCTGTCGGGCCCTGTCGGGCTCTGTCGGGCTATGTCGGGCTCTTTCGGGCTCTGTCGGGCTCTGTCGGGCTCTGTCGGGCTCTGTCGGGCTCTACTGGGCTCTACTGGGCTCTGTCGGGCTCTGTCGGACTCTGTCGGGCCCTGTCGGGCTCTGTCGGGCTCTGTCGGGCTCTGTCGGGCTATGTCGGGCCCTGTCGGGCCCTGTCGGGCTCTGTCGGGCCCTGTCGGGCTCTGTTGGGCTCTGTCGGGCTCTGTCGGGCTCTGTCGGGCTCTACTTGTCTCTACTGTTCCCTGTCGGGCCCTGTCGGGCTCTGTCGGGCTCTGTCGGGCTCTGTCGGGCCCTGTCGGGCTCTGTCGGGCTCTGTAGGGCTCTACTGGGCTCTACTGGGCTCTGTCGCGCCCTGTCGGGCCCTGTCGGGCCCTGTCGGGCTCTGTCGGGCTCTGTCAGGCTCTGTCGGGCCCTGTCGGGATCTGTCGGGCTCTGTCGGGCTCTGTCGGGCTCTCCTGGGCCCTGTCGCGCCCTGTCGGGCTCTGTCGGGCTCTGTCGGGCCCTGTCGGGCTCTGTCGGGCTCTGTCGGGCTCTGTCGGGCTCTACTGGGCCCTGTCGGGTTCTGTCGGGCTCTGTCGGGCTCTGTCGGGCTCTACTGGGCCCTGTCGGACCCTGTCGGGACCTGTCGGGACCTGTCGGGCTCTGTCGGGCTCTGTCGGGCTCTGTCGGGCCCTGTCGGGCTCTGTCGGGCTCTGTCGGGCTCTACTGGGCTCTACTGGGCTCTACTGGGCTCTGTCGGGCTCTGTCGGGCCCTATCGGGCCCTGTCGGGCCCTGTCGGGCTCTGTCGGGCTCTGTCGGGCTCTGTCAGGCTCTACTGGGCTCTGTCGGGCTCTGTCGGGCTCTGTCGGGCTCTACTGGGCCCTGTCGGGCCCTGTCAAGCCCTGTCGGGCTCTGTCGGGCTCTGTCGGGCCCTGTCGGGCCCTGTCGGGCTCTGTCGGGCTCTGTCGGGCTCTGTCGGGCTCTACTGGGCCCTGTCGGGCTCTGTCGGGCCCTGTCGGGCTCTGTCGGGCTCTGTCGGGCCCTGTCGGGCTCTGTCGGGCTCTGTCGGGCCCTGTCGGGCTCTGTTGGGCTCTGTCGGGCTCTGTCGGGCTCTACTGGGCTCTACTGGGCTCTGTCGGGCTCTGTCGGGCTCTACTGGGCCCTGTCGGGCCCTGTCGGGCCCTGTCGGGCTCTGTCGGGCTCTACTGGGCTCTGTCGGGCTCTGTCGGGCTCTGTCGGGCTCTACTGGGCCCTGTCGGGCTCTGTCGGGCTCTGTCGGGCCCTGTCGGGCCCTGTCGGGCTCTGTCGGGCTCTGTCGGGCTATACTGGGCCCTGTCGGGCTCTGTCGGGCCCTGTCGGGCCCTGTCGGGCTCTGTCGGGCTCTGTCGGGCCCTGTCGGGCTCTGTCGGGCCCTGTCGGGCTCTGTCGGGCTCTACTGGGCTCTGTCGGGCTCTGTCGGGCCCTGTCGGGCTCTGTCGGGCTCTGTCGGGCTCTGTCGGGCCCTGTCGGGCTCTGTCGGGCTCTGTCGGGCTCTGTCGGGCTCTACTGGGCTCTGTCGGGCTCTACTGGGCTCTACTGGGCTCTGTCAGGCTCTGTCGGGCTCTGTCGGACTCTACTGGGCTCTGTCGGGCTCTGTCGGGCCCTGTCGGGCCCTGTCGGGCTCTGTCGGGCTCTGTCGGGCCCTGTCAGGCTCTGTCGGGCTCTGTCGGGCTCTGTCGGGCTCTACTGGGCCCTGTCGGGCCCTGTCGGGCTCTGTCGGGCTCTGTCGGGCCCTGTCGGGCTCTGTCGGGCTCTGTCGGGCCCTGTCGGGCTCTGTCGGGCTCTACTGGGCCCTGTCGGGCCCTGTCGGGCTCTGTCGGGCCCTGTCGGGCTCTGTCGGGCTCTACTGGGCCCTGTCGGGCTCTGTCGGGCTCTGTCGGGCCCTGTCGGGCTCTGTCGGGCTCTGTCGGGCCCTGTCGGGCTCTGTCAGGCTCTCCTGGGCCCTGTCGCGCCCTGTCGGGCTCTGTCGGGCTCTGTCGGGCTCTACTGGGCTAAACTGGGCTCTGTCGGGCCCTGTCGGGCCCTGTCGGGCTCTGTCGGGCTCTGTCGGGCTCTGTCGGGCTCTACTGGGCTCTACTGTGCTCTGTCGGGCTCTGTCGGGCTCTGTCGGGCTCTACTGGGCTCTACTGGGCTCTGTCGGGCTCTGTCGGGCCCTGTCGGGCTCTCTCGGGCTCTGTCGGGCTCTGTCGGGCTCTGTCGGGCTCGACTGGCTCTACTGGGCTCTGTCGGGCTCTGTCGGGCTCTGTCGGGCTCTGTCGGGCTCTACTGGCTCTACTGGGCTCTGTCGGGCTCTGTCGGGCCCTGTCGGGCTATGTCGGGCTATGTCGAGCTCTGTCGGGCTCTACTGGGCTCTGTCGGGCTCTGTCGGGCTCTGTCGGGCCCTGTCGGGCTCTGTCGGGCTATGTCGGGCCCTGTCGGGCTCTGTCGGGCTCTGTCGGGCCCTGTCGGGCTCTGTTGGGCTCTGTCGGGCTCTGTCGGGCTCTGTCGGGCTCTACTTGTCTCTACTGTTCCCTGTCGGGCCCTGTCGGGCTCTGTCGGGCTCTGTCGGGCTCTGTCGGGCCCTGTCGGGCTCTGTCGGACTCTGTAGGGCTCTACTGGGCTCTACTGGGCTCTGTCGCGCCCTGTCGGGCCCTGTCGGGCTCTGTCGGGCTCTGTCGGGCTCTGTCGGGCCCTCTCGGGCTCTATCGGGCTCTGTCGGGCTCTACTGGGCTCTACTGGGCTCTGTCGGGCTCTGTCGGGCTCTACTGGACCCTGTCGGCCCTGTCGGGCTCTGTCGGGCTCTGTCAGGCTCTGTCGGGCCCTGTCGGGCTCTGTCGGGCTCTGTCGGGCTCTGTCGGGCTCTCCTGGGCCCTGTCGGGCCCTGTCGGGCCCTGTCGGGCTCTGTCGGGCTCTGTCGGGCTCTGTCGGGCCCTGTCGGGCTCTGTCGGTCTCTGTCGGGCTCTGTCAGGCTCTACTGGGCCCTGTCGGGTTCTGTCGGCTCTGTCGGGCTCTGTCGGGCTCTACTGGGCCCTGTCGGACCCTGTCGGGCCCTGTCGGGACCTGTCGGGCTCTGTCGGGCTCTGTCGGGCTCTGTCGGGCTCTACTGGGCTCTACTGGGCTCTACTGGGCTCTGTCGGGCTCTGTCGGGCCCTATCGGGCCCTGTCGGGCCCTGTCGGGCTCTGTCGGGCTCTGTCGGGCTCTGTCAGGCTCTACTGGGCTCTGTCGGGCTCTGTCGGGCTCTGTCGGGCTCTACTGGGCCCTGTCGGGCCCTGTCAAGCCCTGTCGGGCTCTGTCGCGCTCTGTCGGGCTCTGTCGGGCCCTGTCGGGCTCTGTCGGGTTCTGTCGGGCTCTGTCAGGCTCTACTGGGCCCTGTCGGGCTCTGTCGGGCCCTGTCGGGCTCTGTCGGGCTCTGTCGGGCCCTGTCGGGCTCTACTGGGCTCTGTCGGGCTCTGTCGGGCTCTACTGGGCCCTGTCGGGCCCTGTCGGGCCCTTTCGGGCTCTGACGGGCTCTACTGGGCTCTGTCGGGCTCTGTCGGGCTCTGTCGGGCTCTGTCGGGCCCTGTCGGGCTCTGTCGGGCCCTGTCGGGCCCTGTCGGGCTCTGTCGGGCTCTGTCGGGCTCTACTGGGCTCTGTCGGGCTCTGTCGGGCTCTGTTGGGCTCTGTCGGGCTCTACTGGGCCCTGTCGGGCTCTGTCGGGCCCTGTCGGGCTCTGTCGGGCTCTGTCGGGCCCTGTCGGGCTCTGTCGGGCTCTGTCGGGCTCTGTCGGGCTCTGTCGGGCTCTACTGGGCCCTGTCGGGCCCTGTCGGGCTCTGTCGGGCTCTGTCGGGCCCTGTCGGGCTCTGTCGGGCCCTGTCGGGCTCTGTCGGGCTCTACTGGGCCCTGTCGGGCTCTGTCGGGCTCTGTCGGGCCCTGTCGGGCTCTGTCGGGCTCTGTCGGGCCCTGTCGGGCTCTGTCAGGCTCTCCTGGGCCCTGTCGGGCCCTGTCGGGCTCTGTCGGGCTCTACTGGGCTAAACTGGGCTCTGTCGGGCCCTGTCGGGCCCTGTCGGGCTCTGTCGGGCTCTGTCGGGCTCTGTCGGGCTCTACTGGGCTCTACTGTGCTCTGTCGGGCTCTGTCGGGCTCTGTCGGGCTCTGTCGGGCTCTACTGGGCTCTACTGGGCTCTGTCGGGCTCTGTCGGGCCCTGTCGGGCTCTCTCGGGCTCTGTCGGGCTCTGTCGGGCTCTGTCGGGCTCGACTGGGCTCTACTGGGCTCTGTCGGGCTCTGTCGGGCTCTGTCGGGCTCTGTCGGGCTCTACTGGGCTCTACTGGGCCCTGTCGGGCCCTGTCGGGCTATGTCGGGCTCTGTCGGGCTCTACTGGGCTCTACTGGGCTCTGTCGGGCCCTGTCGGGCCCTGTCGGGCTCTGTCGGGCTATGTCGGGCTCTGTCGGGCCCTGTCGGGCTCTGTCGGGCCCTGTCGGGCTCTGTTGGGCTCTGTCGGGCTCTGTCGGGCTCTGTCGGGCTCTACTTGTCTCTACTGTTCCCTGTCGGGCCCTGTCGGGCTCTGTCGGGCTCTGTCGGGCTCTGTCGGGCCCTGTCGGGCTCTGTCGGACTCTGTAGGGCTCTACTGGGCTCTACTGGGCTCTGTCGCGCCCTGTCGGGCCCTGTCGGGCTCTGTCGGGCTCTGTCGGGCTCTGTCGGGCCCTCTCGGGCTCTATCGGGCTCTCTCGGGCTCTGTCGGGCTCTACTGGGCTCTACTGGGCTCTGTCGGGCTCTGTCGGGCTCTACTGGACCCTGTCGGGCCCTGTCGGGCTCTGTCGGGCTCTGTCAGGCTCTGTCGGGCCCTGTCGGGCTCTGTCGGGCTCTGTCGGGCTCTGTCGGGCTCTCCTGGGCCCTGTCGGGCCCTGTCGGGCTCTGTCGGGCTCTGTCGGGCTCTGTCGGGCCCTGTCGGGCTCTGTCGGTCTCTGTCGGGCTCTGTCAGGCTCTACTGGGCCCTGTCGGGTTCTGTCGGGCTCTGTCGGGCTCTGTCGGGCTCTACTGGGCCCTGTCGGACCCTGTCGGGGCCCTGTCGGGACCTGTCGGGCTCTGTCGGGCCCTGTCGGGCTCTGTCGGGCTCTGTCGGGCTCTACTGGGCTCTACTGGGCTCTACTGGGCTCTGTCGGCCTCTGTCGGGCCCTATCGGGCCCTGTCGGGCCCTGTCGGGCTCTGTCGGGCTCTGTCGGGCTCTGTCAGGCTCTACTGGGCTCTGTCGGGCTCTGTCGGGCTCTACTGGGCCCTGTCGGGCCCTGTCAAGCCCTGTCGGGCTCTGTCGCGCTCTGTCGGGCTCTGTCGGGCCCTGTCGGGCTCTGTCGGGCTCTGTCGGGCTCTGTCAGGCTCTACTGGGCCCTGTCGGGCCCTGTCGGGCTCTGTCGGGCCCTGTCGGGCCCTGTCGGGCCCTGTCGGGCTCTGTCGGGCTCTGTCGGGCTCTGTCGGGCTCTGTCGGGCTCTACTGGGCTCTACTGGGCTCTGTCGGGCTCTGTCGGGCTCACTGGGCCCTGTCGGGCCCTGTCGGGCCCTTTCGGGCTCTGTCGGGCTCTACTGGGCTCTGTCGGGCTCTGTCGGGCTCTGTCGGGCTCTGTCGGGCCCTGTCGGGCTCTGTAGGGCTCTGTCGGGCCCTGTCGGGCTCTGTCGGGCTCTGTCGGGCTCTACTGGGCTCTGTCGGGCTCTGTCGGGCTCTGTTGGGCTCTGTCGGGTTCTACTGGGCCCTGTCGGGCCCTGTCGGGCTCTGTCGGGCTCTGTCGGGCCCTGTCGGGCCCTGTCGGGCTCTGTCGGGCTCTGTCGGGCTCTGTCGGGCTCTACTGGGCTCTGTCGGGCTCTACTGGGCTCTACTGGGCCCTGTCGGGCTCTGTCGGGCTCTGTCGGGCTCTACTGGGCTCTGTCGGGCCCTGTCGGGCCCTGTCGGGCTCTCTCGGGCTCTGTCGGGCCCTGTCGGGCTCTGTCGGGCTCTGCCGGGCTCTGTCGGGCTCTACTGGGCCCTGTCGGGCTCTGTCGGGCTCTGTCGGGCTCTACTGGGCTCTGTCGGGCTCTACTGGGCTCTGTCGGGCCGTGTCGGGCCCTGTCGGGCTCTCTCGGGCTCTGTCGGGCCCTGTCGGGCTCTGTCGGGCTCTGCCGGGCGCTGTCGGGCTCTACTGGGCCCTGTCGGGCTCTGTCGGGCCCTGTCGGGCCCTGTCGGGCTCTGTCGGGCTCTGTCGGGCTCTGTCGGGCTCTGTCGGGCTCTGTCGGGCTCTACTGGGCTCTGTCGGGCCCTGTCGGGCCCTGTCGGGCTCTGTCGGGCTCTGTCGGGCTCTACTGGGCTCTACTGGGCTCTACTGTTCCCTGTCGGGCCCTGTCGGGCTCTGTCAGGCTCTGTCGGGCCCTGTCAGGCTCTGTCGGGCTCTGTCGGGCTCTACTGGGCCCTGTCGGGCTCTGTCGGGCTCTGTCGGGCCGTGTCGGGCTCTGTCGGGCTCTGTCGGGCCCTGTCGGGCTCTGTCGGGCTCTACTGGGCCCTGTCGGGCCCTATCGGGCTCTGTCGGCCTCTGTCGGGCCCTGTCGGGCTCTGTCGGGCCCTGTCGGGCTCTGTCGGGCTCTGTCGGGCTCTACTGGGCCCTGTCGGTCTCTGTCGGGCTCTGTCGGGCCCTGTCGGGCTCTGTCGGGGTCTCCTGGGTTAACTGGGCCCTGTCGGGCCCTGTCGGGCTCTGTCGGGCTCTGTTGGGCTCTGTCGGGCTCTACTGGGCTCTACTGGGCTCTGTCAGGCTCTGTCGGGCTCTGTCGGGCTCTACTGGGCTCTACTGGGCTCTGTCGGGCTCTGTCGGGCCCTGTCGGGCTCTGTCGGGCTCAACTGGTCTCTGTCGGGCTCTGTCGGGTTCTGTCGGGCTCTGTCGGGCTCTGTCGGGCTCTACTGGGCTCTACTGGGCTCTGTCGGGCTCTGTCGGGCTCTGTCGGGCTCTGTCGGGCTCTGTCGGGCTCTACTGGGCTCTACTGGGCTCTGTCGGGGTCTGTCGGGCCCTGTCGGGCCCTGTCGGGCTATGTCAGGCTCTGTCGGGCCCTGTCGGGCTCTGTCGGGCTCTGTCGGGCTCTGTCGGGCTCTACTTGTCTCTACTGTTCCCTGTCGGGCCCTGTCGGGCCCTGTCGGGCTCTGTCGGGCTCTGTCGGGCCTGTCGGGCTCTGTCGGGCTCTGTAGGGCTCTACTGGGCTCTACTGGGCTCTGTCGCGCCCTGTCGGGCCCTGTCGGGCTCTGTCGGGCTCTGTCGGGCTCTGTCGGGCCCTCTCGGGCTCTGTCGGGCTCTGTCGGGCTCTACTGGGCTCTACTGTTCCCTGTCGGGCCCTGTCGGGCCCTGTCGGGCTCTGTCGGGATCTGTCGGGCTCTACTGGGCTCTGTCGGGCTCTGTCGGGCTCTGTCGGGCTCTACTGGGCTCTACTGTTCCCTGTCGGGCCCTGTCGGGCTCTGTCGGGCCCTGTCGGGCTCTGTCGGGCTCTGTCGGGCTCTACTGGGCTCTACTGGGCTCTGTCGGGCCCTGTCGGGCCCTGTCGGGCTCTGTCGGGCTCTGTCGGGCTCTGTCGGGCCCTGTCGGGCTCTGTCGGGCTCTGTCGGGCTCTACTGGGCTCTACTGGGCTCTACTGGGCTCTGTCGGGCTCTGTCGGGCCCTATCGGGCCCTGTCGGGCCCTGTCGGGCTCTGTCGGGCTCTGTCGGGCTCTGTCAGGCTCTACTGGGCTCTGTCGGGCTCTGTCGGGCTCTGTCGGGCTCTGTCGGGCTCTACTGGGCCCTGTCGGGCCCTGTCAAGCCCTGTCGGGCTCTGTCGGGCTCTGTCGGGCCCTGTCGGGCCCTGTCGGGCTCTGTCGGGCTCTGTCGGGCTCTGTCGGGCTCTACTGGGCCCTGTCGGGCTCTGTCGGGCCCTGTCGGGCTCTGTCGGGCTCTGTCGGGCCCTGTCGGGCTCTGTCGGGCTCTGTCGGGCTCTGTCGGGCTCTACTGGGCTCTACTGGGCTCTGTCGGGCTCTGTCGGGCTCTACTGGGCCCTGTCGGGCCCTGTCGGGCCCTGTCGGGCTCTGTCGGGCTCTACTGGGCTCTGTCGGGCTCTGTCGGGCTCTGTCGGGCTCTGTCGGGCTCTGTCGGGCCCTGTCGGGCTCTGTCGGGCTCTGTCGGGCTCTACTGGGCTCTGTCGGGCTCTACTGGGCTCTACTGGGCCCTGTCGGGCTCTGTCGGGCTCTGTCGGGCTCTGTCGGGCTCTACTGGGCTCTGTCGGGCCCTGTCGGGCTCTGTCGGGCTCTGTCGGGCCGTCGGGCCCTGTCGGGCTCTGTCGGGCTCTGTCGGGCTCTACTGGGCCCTGTCGGGCTCTGTCGGGCTCTGTCGGGCTCTGTCGGGCCCTGTCGGGCTCTGTCGGGCTCTGTCGGGCCCTGTCGGGCTCTGTCGGGCTCTACTGGGCCCTGTCGGGCCCTGTCGGGCTCTGTCGGGCTCTGTCGGGCCCTGTCGGGCTCTGTCGGGCTCTGTCGGGCCCTGTCGGGCTCTGTCGGGCTCTGTCGGGCTCTGTCGGGCTCTACTGGGCTAAACTGGGCTCTGTCGGGCCCTGTCGGGCTCTGTCGGGCCCTGTCGGGCTCTCTCGGTCTCTGTCGGGCTCTGTCGGGCTCTGTCGGGCTCTACTGGGCTCTGTCGGGCTCTACTGGGCTCTACTGGGCTCTGTCGGGCTCTGTCGGGCTCTGTCGGGCTCTGTCGGGCTCTACTGGGCTCTACTGGGCTCTGTCGGGCTCTGTCGGGCTCTGTCGGGCCCTGTCGGGCTCTGTCGGGCTCTGTCGGGCTCTACTGGGCTCTACTGGGCTCTGTCGGGCTCTGTCGGTCTATGTCGGGCTCTGTCGGTCTATGTCGGGCTCTGTCGGGCCCTGTCGGGCTCTGTCGGGCCCTGTCGGGCCCTGTCGGGCTCTGTCGGGCTCTGTCGGGCTCTGTCGGGCTCTGTCGGGCTCTACTTGTCTCTACTGTTCCCTGTCGGGCCCTGTCGGGCTCTGTCGGGCTCTGTCGGGCTCTGTCGGGCCCTGTCGGGCTCTGTCGGGCTCTGTAGGGCTCTACTGGGCTCTACTGGGCTCTGTCGCGCCCTGTCGGGCCCTGTCGGGCTCTGTCGGGCTCTGTCGGGCTCTGTCGGGCCCTCTCGGGCTCTGTCGGGCTCTGTCGGGCTCTACTGTTCCCTGTCGGGCCCTGTCGGGCCCTGTCGGGCCCTGTCGGGCTCTGTCGGGCTCTGTCGGGCTCTACTGGGCTCTGTCGGGCTCTGTCGGGCTCTGTCGGGCTCTGTCGGGCTCTACTGGGCTCTACTGGGCTCTACTGTTCCCTGTCGGGCCCTGTCGGGCTCTGTCCGGGCCCTGTCGGGCTCTGTCGGGCTCTGTCGGGCTCTACTGGGCTCTACTGGGCCCTGTCGGGCCCTGTCGGGCCCTGTCGGGCTCTGTCGGGCTCTGTCGGGCTCTGTCGGGCTCTACTGGGCTCTGTCGGGCCCTGTCGGGCTCTGTCGGGCTCTGTCGGGCCGTCGGGCCCTGTCGGGCTCTGTCGGGCTCTGTCGGGCTCTACTGGGCCCTGTCGGGCTCTGTCGGGCTCTGTCGGGCTCTGTCGGGCCCTGTCGGGCTCTGTCGGGCTCTGTCGGGCCCTGTCGGGCTCTGTCGGGCTCTACTGGGCCCTGTCGGGCCCTGTCGGGCTCTGTCGGGCTCTGTCGGGCCCTGTCGGGCTCTGTCGGGCTCTGTCGGGCCCTGTCGGGCTCTGTCGGGCTCTGTCGGGCTCTGTCGGGCTCTACTGGGCTAAACTGGGCTCTGTCGGGCCCTGTCGGGCTCTGTCGGGCCCTGTCGGGCTCTCTCGGTCTCTGTCGGGCTCTGTCGGGCTCTGTCGGGCTCTACTGGGCTCTGTCGGGCTCTACTGGGCTCTACTGGGCTCTGTCGGGCTCTGTCGGGCTCTGTCGGGCTCTGTCGGGCTCTACTGGGCTCTACTGGGCTCTGTCGGGCTCTGTCGGGCTCTGTCGGGCCCTGTCGGGCTCTGTCGGGCTCTGTCGGGCTCTACTGGGCTCTACTGGGCTCTGTCGGGCTCTGTCGGTCTATGTCGGGCTCTGTCGGTCTATGTCGGGCTCTGTCGGGCCCTGTCGGGCTCTGTCGGGCCCTGTCGGGCCCTGTCGGGCTCTGTCGGGCTCTGTCGGGCTCTGTCGGGCTCTGTCGGGCTCTACTTGTCTCTACTGTTCCCTGTCGGGCCCTGTCGGGCTCTGTCGGGCTCTGTCGGGCTCTGTCGGGCCCTGTCGGGCTCTGTCGGGCTCTGTAGGGCTCTACTGGGCTCTACTGGGCTCTGTCGCGCCCTGTCGGGCCCTGTCGGGCTCTGTCGGGCTCTGTCGGGCTCTGTCGGGCCCTCTCGGGCTCTGTCGGGCTCTGTCGGGCTCTACTGTTCCCTGTCGGGCCCTGTCGGGCCCTGTCGGGCCCTGTCGGGCTCTGTCGGGCTCTGTCGGGCTCTACTGGGCTCTGTCGGGCTCTGTCGGGCTCTGTCGGGCTCTGTCGGGCTCTACTGGGCTCTACTGGGCTCTACTGTTCCCTGTCGGGCCCTGTCGGGCTCTGTCGGGCCCTGTCGGGCTCTGTCGGGCTCTGTCGGGCTCTACTGGGCTCTACTGGGCCCTGTCGGGCCCTGTCGGGCCCTGTCGGGCTCTGTCGGGCTCTGTCGGGCCCTGTCGGGCTCTGTCGGGCTCTGTCGGGCTCTACTGGGCTCTACTGGGCTCTACTGGGCTCTGTCGGGCTCTGTCGGGCCCTATCGGGCCCTGTCGGGCCCTGTCGGGCTCTGTCGGGCTCTGTCGGGCTCTACTGGGCTCTGTCGGGCTCTGTCGGGATCTGTCGGGCTCTACTGGGCCCTGTCGGGCCCTGTCGGGCCCTGTCGGGCTCTGTCGGGCTCTACTGGGCCCTGTCGGGCCCTGTCGGGCCCTGTCGGGCTCTGTCGGGCTCTTTCGGGCTCTGTCGGGCTCTACTGGGCTCTACTGGGCTCTGTCGGGCTCTGTCGGGCTCTACTGGGCCCTGTCGGGCCCTGTCGGGCTCTGTCGGGCTCTGTCGGGCTCTGTCGGGCTCTACTGGGACCTGTCGGGCCCTGTCGGGCTCTGTCGGGCCCTGTCGGGCCCTGTCGGGCTCTGTCGGGCTCTGTCGGGCCCTGTCGGGCTCTGTCGGGCTCTGTCGGGCTCTACTGGGCTCTACTGGGCTCTGTCGGGCTCTGTCGGGCTCTACTGGGCCCTGTCGGGCCCTGTCGGGCCCTGTCGGGCTCTGTCGGGCTCTACTGGGCTCTGTCGGGCTCTGTCGGGCCCTGTCGGGCTCTGTCGGGCTCTGTCGGGCCCTGTCCGGCTCTGTCGGGCTCTGTCGGGCTCTGTCGGGCTCTACTGGGCTCTGTCGGGCTCTGTCGGGCTCTACTGGGCCCTGTCGGGCTCTGTCGGGCCCTGTCGGGCTCTGTCGGGCTCTACTGGGCTCTGTCGGGCTCTACTGGGCTCTACTGGGCCCTGTCGGGCTCTGTCGGGCTCTGTCGGGCTCTGTCGGGCTCTACTGGGCTCTGTCGGGCTCTGTCGGGCCCTGTCGGGCCCTGTCGGGCTCTGTCGGGCTCTGTCGGGCCTTGTCGGGCTCTGTCGGGCTCTGTCGGGCTCTGTCGGCATCTACTGGTTTCTACTGGGCTCTACTGGGCCCTGTCGGGCCCTGTCGGGCCCTGTCGGGCTCTGTCGGGCTCTGTCGGGCTCTGTCGGGCTCTACTGGGCCCTGTCGGGCCCTGTCAAGCCCTGTCGGGCTCTGTCGGGCTCTGTCGGGCCCTGTCGGGCCCTGTCGGGCTCTGTCGGGCTCTGTCGGGCTCTGTCGGGCTCTACTGGGCCCTGTCGGGCTCTGTCGGGCTCTGTCGGGCTCTGTCGGGCTCTGTCGGGCCCTGTCGGGCTCTGTCGGGCTCTGTCGGGCTCTGTCGGGCTCTACTGGGCTCTACTGGGCTCTGTCGGGCTCTGTCGGGCTCTACTGGGCCCTGTCGGGCCCTGTCGGGCCCTGTCGGGCTCTGTCGGGCTCTACTGGGCTCTGTCGGGCTCTGTCGGGCTCTGTCGGGCTCTGTCGGGCCCTGTCGGGCCCTGTCGGGCTCTGTCGGGCTCTGTCGGGCTCTACTGGGCTCTGTCGGGCTCTACTGGGCTCTACTGGGCCCTGTCGGGCTCTGTCGGGCTCTGTCGGGCTCTGTCGGGCTCTACTGGGCTCTGTCGGGCCCTGTCGGGCTCTGTCGGGCTCTGTCGGGCCGTCGGGCCCTGTCGGGCTCTGTCGGGCTCTGTCGGGCTCTGTCGGGCTCTACTGGGCCCTGTCGGGCTCTGTCGGGCTCTGTCGGGCTCTGTCGGGCCCTGTCGGGCTCTGTCGGGCTCTGTCGGGCCCTGTCGGGCTCTGTCGGGCTCTACTGGGCCCTGTCGGGCCCTGTCGGGCTCTGTCGGGCTCTGTCGGGCCCTGTCGGGCTCTGTCGGGCTCTGTCGGGCTCTGTCGGGCTCTACTGGGCTAAACTGGGCTCTGTCGGGCCCTGTCGGGCTCTGTCGGGCCCTGTCGGGCTCTCTCGGTCTCTGTCGGGCTCTGTCGGGCTCTGTCGGGCTCTACTGGGCTCTGTCGGGCTCTACTGGGCTCTGTCGGGCTCTGTCGGGCTCTGTCGGGCTCTGTCGGGCTCTACTGGGCTCTACTGGGCTCTGTCGGGCTCTGTCGGGCCCTGTCGGGCCCTGTCGGGCTCTGTCGGGCTCTGTCGGGCTCTACTGGGCTCTACTGGGCTCTGTCGGGCTCTGTCGGTCTATGTCGGGCTCTGTCGGTCTATGTCGGGCTCTGTCGGGCCCTGTCGGGCTCTGTCGGGCCCTGTCGGGCTCTGTCGGGCTCTGTCGGGCTCTGTCGGGCTCTGTCGGGCTCTACTTGTCTCTACTGTTCCCTGTCGGGCCCTGTCGGGCTCTGTCGGGCTCTGTCGGGCTCTGTCGGGCCCTGTCGGGCTCTGTCGGGCTCTGTAGGGCTCTACTGGGCTCTACTGGGCTCTGTCGCGCCCTGTCGGGCCCTGTCGGGCTCTGTCGGGCTCTGTCGGGCTCTGTCGGGCCCTCTCGGGCTCTGTCGGGCTCTGTCGGGCTCTACTGTTCCCTGTCGGGCCCTGTCGGGCCCTGTCGGGCCCTGTCGGGCTCTGTCGGGCTCTGTCGGGCTCTACTGGGCTCTGTCGGGCTCTGTCGGGCTCTGTCGGGCTCTGTCGGGCTCTACTGGGCTCTACTGGGCTCTACTGTTCCCTGTCGGGCCCTGTCGGGCTCTGTCGGGCCCTGTCGGGCTCTGTCGGGCTCTGTCGGGCTCTACTGGGCTCTACTGGGCCCTGTCGGGCCCTGTCGGGCCCTGTCGGGCTCTGTCGGGCTCTGTCGGGCCCTGTCGGGCTCTGTCGGGCTCTACTGGGCTCTACTGGGCTCTACTGGGCTCTACTGGGCTCTGTCGGGCCCTATCGGGCCCTGTCGGGCCCTGTCGGGCTCTGTCGGGCTCTGTCGGGCTCTACTGGGCTCTGTCGGGCTCTGTCGGGATCTGTCGGGCTCTACTGGGCCCTGTCGGGCCCTGTCGGGCCCTGTCGGGCTCTGTCGGGCTCTACTGGGCCCTGTCGGGCCCTGTCGGGCCCTGTCGGGCTCTGTCGGGCTCTTTCGGGCTCTACTGGGCTCTACTGGGCTCTGTCGGGCTCTGTCGGGCTCTACTGGGCCCTGTCGGGCCCTGTCGGGCCCTGTCGGGCTCTGTCGGGCTCTACTGGGCTCTGTCGGGCTCTGTCGGGCCCTGTCGGGCTCTGTCGGGCTCTGTCGGGCCCTGTCCGGCTCTGTCGGGCTCTGTCGGGCTCTGTCGGGCTCTACTGGGCTCTGTCGGGCTCTGTCGGGCTCTACTGGGCCCTGTCGGGCTCTGTCGGGCCCTGTCGGGCTCTGTCGGGCTCTACTGGGCTCTGTCGGGCTCTACTGGGCTCTACTGGGCCCTGTCGGGCTCTGTCGGGCTCTGTCGGGCTCTGTCGGGCTCTACTGGGCTCTGTCGGGCTCTGTCGGGCCCTGTCGGGCCCTGTCGGGCTCTGTCGGGCTCTGTCGGGCCTTGTCGGGCTCTGTCGGGCTCTGTCGGGCTCTGTCGGCATCTACTGGTTTCTACTGGGCTCTACTGGGCCCTGTCGGGCCCTGTCGGGCCCTGTCGGGCTCTGTCGGGCTCTGTCGGGCTCTGTCGGGCTCTACTGGGCCCTGTCGGGCCCTGTCAAGCCCTGTCGGGCTCTGTCGGGCTCTGTCGGGCCCTGTCGGGCCCTGTCGGGCTCTGTCGGGCTCTGTCGGGCTCTGTCGGGCTCTACTGGGCCCTGTCGGGCTCTGTCGGGCTCTGTCGGGCTCTGTCGGGCTCTGTCGGGCCCTGTCGGGCTCTGTCGGGCTCTGTCGGGCTCTGTCGGGCTCTACTGGGCTCTACTGGGCTCTGTCGGGCTCTGTCGGGCTCTACTGGGCCCTGTCGGGCCCTGTCGGGCCCTGTCGGGCTCTGTCGGGCTCTACTGGGCTCTGTCGGGCTCTGTCGGGCTCTGTCGGGCTCTGTCGGGCCCTGTCGGGCCCTGTCGGGCTCTGTCGGGCTCTGTCGGGCTCTACTGGGCTCTGTCGGGCTCTACTGGGCTCTACTGGGCCCTGTCGGGCTCTGTCGGGCTCTGTCGGGCTCTGTCGGGCTCTACTGGGCTCTGTCGGGCCCTGTCGGGCTCTGTCGGGCTCTGTCGGGCCGTCGGGCCCTGTCGGGCTCTGTCGGGCTCTGTCGGGCTCTGTCGGGCTCTACTGGGCCCTGTCGGGCTCTGTCGGGCTCTGTCGGGCTCTGTCGGGCCCTGTCGGGCTCTGTCGGGCTCTGTCGGGCCCTGTCGGGCTCTGTCGGGCTCTACTGGGCCCTGTCGGGCCCTGTCGGGCTCTGTCGGGCTCTGTCGGGCCCTGTCGGGCTCTGTCGGGCTCTGTCGGGCTCTACTGGGCTAAACTGGGCTCTGTCGGGCCCTGTCGGGCTCTGTCGGGCCCTGTCGGGCTCTCTCGGTCTCTGTCGGGCTCTGTCGGGCTCTGTCGGGCTCTACTGGGCTCTGTCGGGCTCTACTGGGCTCTGTCGGGCTCTGTCGGGCTCTGTCGGGCTCTGTCGGGCTCTACTGGGCTCTACTGGGCTCTGTCGGGCTCTGTCGGGCCCTGTCGGGCCCTGTCGGGCTCTGTCGGGCTCTGTCGGGCTCTACTGGGCTCTACTGGGCTCTGTCGGGCTCTGTCGGTCTATGTCGGGCTCTGTCGGTCTATGTCGGGCTCTGTCGGGCCCTGTCGGGCCCTGTCGGGCCCTGTCGGGCTCTGTCGGGCTCTGTCGGGCTCTGTCGGGCTCTGTCGGGCTCTACTTGTCTCTACTGTTCCCTGTCGGGCCCTGTCGGGCTCTGTCGGGCTCTGTCGGGCTCTGTCGGGCCCTGTCGGGCTCTGTCGGGCTCTGTAGGGCTCTACTGGGCTCTACTGGGCTCTGTCGCGCCCTGTCGGGCCCTGTCGGGCTCTGTCGGGCTCTGTCGGGCTCTGTCGGGCCCTCTCGGGCTCTGTCGGGCTCTGTCGGGCTCTACTGTTCCCTGTCGGGCCCTGTCGGGCCCTGTCGGGCCCTGTCGGGCTCTGTCGGGCTCTGTCGGGCTCTACTGGGCTCTGTCGGGCTCTGTCGGGCTCTGTCGGGCTCTGTCGGGCTCTACTGGGCTCTACTGGGCTCTACTGTTCCCTGTCGGGCCCTGTCGGGCTCTGTCGGGCCCTGTCGGGCTCTGTCGGGCTCTGTCGGGCTCTACTGGGCTCTACTGGGCCCTGTCGGGCCCTGTCGGGCCCTGTCGGGCTCTGTCGGGCTCTGTCGGGCCCTGTCGGGCTCTGTCGGGCTCTACTGGGCTCTACTGGGCTCTACTGGGCTCTACTGGGCTCTGTCGGGCCCTATCGGGCCCTGTCGGGCCCTGTCGGGCTCTGTCGGGCTCTGTCGGGCTCTACTGGGCTCTGTCGGGCTCTGTCGGGATCTGTCGGGCTCTACTGGGCCCTGTCGGGCCCTGTCGGGCCCTGTCGGGCTCTGTCGGGCTCTACTGGGCCCTGTCGGGCCCTGTCGGGCCCTGTCGGGCTCTGTCGGGCTCTTTCGGGCTCTGTCGGGCTCTACTGGGCTCTACTGGGCTCTGTCGGGCTCTGTCGGGCTCTACTGGGCCCTGTCGGGCCCTGTCGGGCTCTGTCGGGCTCTGTCGGGCTCTGTCGGGCTCTACTGGGACCTGTCGGGCCCTGTCGGGCTCTGTCGGGCCCTGTCGGGCCCTGTCGGGCTCTGTCGGGCTCTGTCGGGCCCTGTCGGGCTCTGTCGGGCTCTGTCGGGCTCTACTGGGCTCTACTGGGCTCTGTCGGGCTCTGTCGGGCTCTACTGGGCCCTGTCGGGCCCTGTCGGGCCCTGTCGGGCTCTGTCGGGCTCTACTGGGCTCTGTCGGGCTCTGTCGGGCCCTGTCGGGCTCTGTCGGGCTCTGTCGGGCCCTGTCCGGCTCTGTCGGGCTCTGTCGGGCTCTGTCGGGCTCTACTGGGCTTTGTCGGGCTCTGTCGGGCTCTACTGGTCCCTGTCGGGCTCTGTCGGGCCCTGTCGGGCTCTGTCGGGCTCTGTCGGGCTCTGTCGGGCTCTACTGGGCTCTGTCGGGCTCTACTGGGCTCTACTGGGCCCTGTCGGGCTCTGTCGGGCTCTGTCGGGCTCTGTCGGGCTCTACTGGGCTCTGTCGGGCTCTGTCGGGCCCTGTCGGGCCCTGTCGGGCTCTGTCGGGCTCTGTCGGGCCCTGTCGGGCTCTGTCGGGCTCTGTCGGGCTCTGTCGGCCTCTACTGGGTTCTACTGGGCTCTACTGGGCCCTGTCGGGCCCTGTCGGGCCCTGTCGGGCTCTGTCGGGCTCTGTCGGGCTCTGTCGGGCTCTACTGGGCTCTGTCGGGCTCTGTCGGGCTCTGTCGGGCCCTGTCGGGCTCTGTCGGGCCCTGTCGGGCTCTGTCGGGCCCTGTCGGGCTCTGTCGGGCTCTACTGGGCCCTGTCGGGCTCTGTCGGGCTCTGTCGGGCTCTGTCGGGCCCTGTCGGGCTGTGTCGGGCTCTGTCGGGCTCTGTCGGGCTCTGTCGGGCTCTACTGGGCCCTGTCGGGCTCTGTCGGGCTCTGTCGGGCTCTGTCGGGCCCTGTTGGGCTCTGTCGGGCTCTGTCGGGCTCTACTGGGCCCTGTCGGGTTCTGTCGGGCTCTGTCGGGCTCTGTCGGGCTCTACTGGGCCCTGTCGGTCCCTGTCGGGCCCTGTCGGGCCCTGTCGGGCTCTGTCGGGCCCTGTCGGGCTCTGTCGGGCTCTGTCGGGCTCTGTCGGGCCCTGTCGGGCTCTGTCGGGCTCTACTGGGCCCTGTCGGGCTCTGTCGGGCTCTGTCGGGCTCTGTCGGGCTCTGTCGGGCCCTGTCGGGCTCTGTCGGGCTCTGTTGGGCTCTACTGGGCCCTGTCGGGCTCTGTCGGGCTCTACTGGGCCCTGTCGGGTTCTGTCGGGCCCTGTCGGGCCCTGTCGGGTTCTGTCGGGCTCTGTCGGGCCCTGTCGGGCTCTGTCGGGCTCTGTCGGGCCATGTCGGGCTCTGTCGGGCCCTGTCGGGCCCTGTCGGGCTCTGTCGGGCTCTGTCGGGCTCTGTCGGGCTCTGTCGGGCTCTGTCGGGCTCTACTGGGCTCTGTCGGGCCCTGTCGGGCTCTGTCGGGCTCTGTCGGGCTCTACTGGGCTCTGTCAGGCTCTACTGGGCTCTACTGGGCCCTGTCGGGCTCTGTCGGGCTCTGTCGGGCTCTACTGGGCTCTGTCGGGCTCTGTCGGGCCCTGTCGGGCTCTGTCGGGCCCTGTCGGGCCCTGTCGGGCTCTGTCGGGCTCTGTCGGGCTCTGTCGGGCTCTGTCGGGCTCTACTGGGCCCTGTCGGGCTCTGTCGGGCTCTGTCGGGCCCTGTCGGGCCCTGTCGGGCTCTGTCGGGCTCTGTCGGGCCCTGTCGGGCTCTGTCGGGCTCTACTGGGCCCTGTCGGGCTCTGTCGGGCTCTGTCGGGCTCTGTCGGGCTCTGTCGGGCCCTGTCGGGCTCTGTCGGGCTCTGTCGGGCTCTGTCGGGCTCTACTGGGCTAAACTGGGCTCTGTCGGGCCCTGTCGGGCTCTGTCGGGCCCTGTCGGGCTCTGTCGGGCTCTGTCGGGCTCTGTCGAGCTCTACTGGGCTCTGTCGGGCTCTACTGGGCTCTGTCGTGCTGTGTCGGGCTCTGTCGGGCTCTGTCGGGCTCTACTGGGCTCTACTGGGCTCTGTCGGGCACTGTCGGGCTCTGTCGGGCCCTGTCGGGCTCTCTCGGGCTGTGTCGGGCTCTACTGGGCTCTACTGGGCTCTGTCGGGCTCTGTCGGGCCCTGTCGGGCTCTGTCGGGCTCTGTCGGGCTCTGTCGGGCCCTGTCGGGCTCTGTCGGGCCCTGTCGGGCTCTGTCGGGCTCTGTCGGGCTCTGTCGGGCTCTACTGGGCTCTACTGGGCTCTGTCGGGCTCTGTCGGGCTCTACTGGGCCCTGTCGGGCCCTGTCGGGCCCTGTCGGGCTCTGTCGGGCTCTACTGGGCTCTGTCGGGCTCTGTCGGGCTCTGTCGGGCTCTGTCGGGCCCTGTCGGGCCCTGTCGGGCTCTGTCGGGCTCTGTCGGGCTCTACTGGGCTCTGTCGGGCTCTACTGGGCTCTACTGGGCCCTGTCGGGCTCTGTCGGGCTCTGTCGGGCTCTGTCGGGCTCTACTGGGCTCTGTCGGGCCCTGTCGGGCTCTGTCGGGCTCTGTCGGGCCGTCGGGCCCTGTCGGGCTCTGTCGGGCTCTGTCGGGCTCTGTCGGGCTCTACTGGGCCCTGTCGGGCTCTGTCGGGCTCTGTCGGGCTCTGTCGGGCCCTGTCGGGCTCTGTCGGGCTCTGTCGGGCCCTGTCGGGCTCTGTCGGGCTCTACTGGGCCCTGTCGGGCCCTGTCGGGCTCTGTCGGGCTCTGTCGGGCCCTGTCGGGCTCTGTCGGGCTCTGTCGGGCTCTACTGGGCTAAACTGGGCTCTGTCGGGCCCTGTCGGGCTCTGTCGGGCCCTGTCGGGCTCTCTCGGTCTCTGTCGGGCTCTGTCGGGCTCTGTCGGGCTCTACTGGGCTCTGTCGGGCTCTACTGGGCTCTGTCGGGCTCTGTCGGGCTCTGTCGGGCTCTGTCGGGCTCTACTGGGCTCTACTGGGCTCTGTCGGGCTCTGTCGGGCCCTGTCGGGCCCTGTCGGGCTCTGTCGGGCTCTGTCGGGCTCTACTGGGCTCTACTGGGCTCTGTCGGGCTCTGTCGGTCTATGTCGGGCTCTGTCGGTCTATGTCGGGCTCTGTCGGGCCCTGTCGGGCCCTGTCGGGCCCTGTCGGGCTCTGTCGGGCTCTGTCGGGCTCTGTCGGGCTCTGTCGGGCTCTACTTGTCTCTACTGTTCCCTGTCGGGCCCTGTCGGGCTCTGTCGGGCTCTGTCGGGCTCTGTCGGGCCCTGTCGGGCTCTGTCGGGCTCTGTAGGGCTCTACTGGGCTCTACTGGGCTCTGTCGCGCCCTGTCGGGCCCTGTCGGGCTCTGTCGGGCTCTGTCGGGCTCTGTCGGGCCCTCTCGGGCTCTGTCGGGCTCTGTCGGGCTCTACTGTTCCCTGTCGGGCCCTGTCGGGCCCTGTCGGGCCCTGTCGGGCTCTGTCGGGCTCTGTCGGGCTCTACTGGGCTCTGTCGGGCTCTGTCGGGCTCTGTCGGGCTCTGTCGGGCTCTACTGGGCTCTACTGGGCTCTACTGTTCCCTGTCGGGCCCTGTCGGGCTCTGTCGGGCCCTGTCGGGCTCTGTCGGGCTCTGTCGGGCTCTACTGGGCTCTACTGGGCCCTGTCGGGCCCTGTCGGGCCCTGTCGGGCTCTGTCGGGCTCTGTCGGGCCCTGTCGGGCTCTGTCGGGCTCTACTGGGCTCTACTGGGCTCTACTGGGCTCTACTGGGCTCTGTCGGGCCCTATCGGGCCCTGTCGGGCCCTGTCGGGCTCTGTCGGGCTCTGTCGGGCTCTACTGGGCTCTGTCGGGCTCTGTCGGGATCTGTCGGGCTCTACTGGGCCCTGTCGGGCCCTGTCGGGCCCTGTCGGGCTCTGTCGGGCTCTACTGGGCCCTGTCGGGCCCTGTCGGGCCCTGTCGGGCTCTGTCGGGCTCTTTCGGGCTCTGTCGGGCTCTACTGGGCTCCCCTGTCGGGCCTGTCGGGCTCTGTCGGGCTCTGTCGGGCTCTGTCGGGCTCTACTGGGACTGTCGGGCCCTGTCGGGCTCTGTCGGGCCCTGTCGGGCCTGTCGGGCTCTGTCGGGCTCTGTCGGGCCCTGTCTGGCTCTGTCGGGGCTCTGTCGGGCTCTACTGGGCTCTACTGGGCTCTGTCGGGCTCTGTCGGGCTCTACTGGGCCCTGTCGGGCCCTGTCGGGGCTCTGTCGGGCTCTGTCGGGCTCTACTGGGCTCTGTCGGGCTCTGTCGGGCCCTGTCGGGCTCTGTCGGGCTCTGTCGGCCCTGTCCGGCTCTGTCGGGCTCTGTCGGGCTCTGTCGGGCTCTACTGGGCTCTGTCGGGCTCTGTCGGGCTCTACTGGGCCCTGTCGGGCTCTGTCGGGCCCTGTCGGGCTCTGTCGGGCTCTGTCGGGCTCTGTCGGGCTCTACTGGGCTCTGTCGGGCTCTGTCGGGCTTGTCGGGGTCTACTGGGTAGGCCCTGTCGGGCTCTGTCGGGCTCTGTCGGGCTCTGTCGGGCTCTACTGGGCTCTGTCGGGCCTCTGTCGGGGCTCGTGTCGGCTCTGTCGGCCCTGGGTCGGGCTCTGTCGGGCTCTGTCGGGCCCTGTCCGGGGCTCTGTCGGGCTCGGCCTGCGGGCTCGTTCGGGCTCTACTGGGTCCTACTGGGGCTCTGGCTGTCTGGGCCCTGTCGGGCCCTGTCGGGCTCTGTCGGGCTCTGTCGGGCTCTGTCGGGCTCTACTGGGCTCTGTCGGGCTCTGTCGGGCTCTGTCGGGCCCTGTCGGGCTCTGTCGGGCCCTGTCGGGCTCTGTCGGGCCCTGTCGGGCTCTGTCGGGCTCTACTGGGCCCTGTCGGGCTCTGTCGGGCTCTGTCGGGCTCTGTCGGGCCCTGTCGGGCTGTGTCGGGCTCTGTCGGGCTCTGTCGGGCTCTGTCGGGCTCTACTGGGCCCTGTCGGGCTCTGTCGGGCTCTGTCGGGCTCTGTCGGGCCCTGTTGGGCTCTGTCGGGCTCTGTCGGGCTCTACTGGGCCCTGTCGGGTTCTGTCGGGCTCTGTCGGGCCTCTGTCGGGCTCTACTGGGCCCTGTCGGTCCCTGTCGGGCCCTGTCGGGCCCTGTCGGGCTCTGTCGGGCCCTGTCGGGCTCTGTCGGGCTCTGTCGGGCTCTGTCGGGCCCTGTCGGGCTCTGTCGGGCTCTACTGGGCCCTGTCGGGCTCTGTCGGGCTCTGTCGGGCTCTGTCGGCTCTGTCGGGCCCTGTCGGGCTCTGTCGGGCTCTGTTGGGCTCTACTGGGCCCTGTCGGGCTCTGTCGGGCTCTACTGGGCCCTGTCGGGTTCTGTCGGGCCCTGTCGGGCCCTGTCGGGTTCTGTCGGGCTCTGTCGGGCCCTGTCGGGCTCTGTCGGGCTCTGTCGGGCCATGTCGGGCTCTGTCGGGCCCTGTCGGGCCCTGTCGGGCTCTGTCGGGCTCTGTCGGGCTCTGTCGGGCTCTGTCGGCTCTGTCGGGCTCTACTGGGCTCTGTCGGGCCCTGTCGGGCTCTGTCGGGCTCTGTCGGGCTCTACTGGGCTCTGTCAGGCTCTACTGGGCTCTACTGGGCCCTGTCGGGCTCTGTCGGGCTCTGTCGGGCTCTACTGGGCTCTGTCGGGCTCTGTCGGGCCCTGTCGGGCTCTGTCGGGCCCTGTCGGGCCCTGTCGGGCTCTGTCGGGCTCTGTCGGGCTCTGTCGGGCTCTGTCGGGCTCTACTGGGGCCCTGTCGGGCTCTGTCGGGCTCTGTCGGGCCCTGTCGGGCCCTGTCGGGCTCTGTCGGGCTCTGTCGGGCCCTGTCGGGCTCTGTCGGGCTCTACTGGGCCCTGTCGGGCTCTGTCGGGCTCTGTCGGGCTCTGTCGGGCTCTGTCGGGCCCTGTCGGGCTCTGTCGGGCTCTGTCGGGCTCTGTCCGGGCTCTACTGGGCTAAACTGGGCTCTGTCGGGCCCTGTCGGGCTCTGTCGGGCCCTGTCGGGCTCTGTCGGGCTCTGTCGGGCTCTGTCGAGCTCTACTGGGCTCTGTCGGGCTCTACTGGGCTCTGTCGTGCTGTGTCGGGCTCTGTCGGGCTCTGTCGGGCTCTACTGGGCTCTACTGGGCTCTGTCGGGCACTGTCGGGCTCTGTCGGGCCCTGTCGGGCTCTCTCGGGCTGTGTCGGGCTCTACTGGGCTCTACTGGGCTCTGTCGGGCTCTGTCGGGCCCTGTCGGGCTCTGTCGGGCTCTGTCGGGCTCTGTCGGGCCCTGTCGGGCTCTGTCGGGCCCTGTCGGGCTCTGTCGGGCTCTGTCGGGCTCTGTTGGGCTCTACTTGTCTCTACTGTTCCCTGTCGGGCCCTGTCGGGCTCTGTCGGGCTCTGTCGGGCCCTGTCGGGCTCTGTCGGGCTCTGTAGGCGGGCTCTGTAGGGCTCTACTGGGCTCTACTGGGCTCTGTCGCGCCCTGTCGGGCCCTGTCGGGCTCTGTCGGGCTCTGTCGGGCTCTGAGGGCCCTCTCGGGCTCTGTCGGGCTCTGTCGGGCTCTACTGTTCCCTGTCGGGCCCTGTCGGGCTCTGTCGGGCTCTGTCGGGCTCTACTGGGCTCTGTCGGGCTCTGTCGGGCTCTGTCGGGCTCTACTGGGCTCTACTGGGCTCTACTGTTCCCTGTCGGGCCCTGTCGGGCTCTGTCGGGCCCTGTCGGGCCCTGTCGGGCTCTGTCGGGCTCTGTCGGGCTCTACTGGGCTCTACTGGGCTCTGTCGGGCCCTGTCGGGCCCTGTCGGGCTCTGTCGGGCTCTGTCGGGCTCTACTGGGCTCTAGTGGGCTCTACTGGGCTCTGTCGGGCTCTGTCGGGCCCTATCGGGCCCTGTCGGGCTCTGTCGGGCTCTGTCGGGCTCTGTCGGGCTCTACTGGGCTCTGTCGGGCTCTGTCGGGCTCTGTCGGGCTCTGTCGGGCCCTGTCGGGCTCTGTAGGGCTCTGTCGGGCCCTGTCGGGCTCTGTCGGGCTCTGTCGGGCTCTGTCGGGCTCTACTGGGCTCTGTCGGGCTCTGTCGGGCTCTGTTGGGCTCTGTCGGGTTCTACTGGGCCCTGTCGGGCCCTGTCGGGCTCTGTCGGGCTCTGTCGGGCTCTGTCGGGCCCTGTCGGGCTCTGTCGGGCTCTGTCGGACTCTGTCGGGCTCTGTCGGGCTCTACTGGGCTCTGTCGGGCTCTACTGGGCTCTACTGGGCCCTGTCGGGCTCTGTCGGGCTCTGTCGGGCTCTACTGGGCTCTGTCGGGCCCTGTCGGGCCCTGTCGGGGTCTCTCGGGCTCTGTCGGGCCCTGTCGGGCTCTGTCGGGCTCTGCCGGGCTCTGTCGGGCTCTACTGGGCCCTGTCGGGCTCTGTCGGGCTCTGTCGGGCTCTACTGGGCTCTGTCGGGCTCTACTGGGCTCTGTCGGGCCGTGTCGGGCCCTGTCGGGCTCTCTCGGGCTCTGTCGGGCCCTGTCGGGCTCTGTCGGGCTCTGCCGGGCTCTGTCGGGCTCTACTGGGCCCTGTCGGGCTCTGTCGGGCCCTGTCGGGCCCTGTCGGGCTCTCTCGGGCTCTGTCGGGCTCTGTCGGGCTCTGTCGGGCTCTGTCGGGCTCTACTGGGCTCTGTCGGGCTCTGTCGGGCCCTGTCGGGCTCTGTCGGGCTCTGTCGGGCCCTGTCGGGCTCTACTGGGCTCTACTGTTCCCTGTCGGGCCCTGTCGGGCTCTGTCGGGCTCTGTCGGGCCCTGTCAGGCTCTGTCGGGCTCTGTCGGGCTCTACTGGGCTCTGTCGGGCTCTGTCGGGCTCTGTCGGGCCGTGTCGGGCTCTGTCGGGCTCTGTCGGGCCCTGTCGGGCTCTGTCGGGCTCTACTGGGCCCTGTCGGGCCCTATCGGGCTCTGTCGGCCTCTGTCGGGCCCTGTCGGGCTCTGTCGGGCCCTGTCGGGCTCTGTCGGGCTCTGTCGGGCTCTGTCGGGCTCTACTGGGCCCTGTCGGTCTCTGTCGGGCTCTGTCGGGCCCTGTCGGGCTCTGTCGGGCTCTCCTGGGTTAACTGGGCTCTGTCGGGCCCTGTCGGGCCCTGTCGGGCTCTGTCGGGCTCTGTTGGGCTCTGTCGGGCTCTACTGGGCTCTACTGGGCTCTGTCAGGCTCTGTCGGGCTCTGTCGGGCTCTACTGGGCTCTACTGGGCTCTGTCGGCTCTGTCGGGCCCTGTCGGGCTCTGTCGGGCTCAACTGGTCTCTGTCGGGCTCTGTCGGGTTCTGTCGGGCTCTGTCGGGCTCTGTCGGGCTCTACTGGGCTCTACTGGGCTCTGTCGGGCTCTGTCGGGCTCTGTCGGGCTCTGTCGGGCTCTACTGGGCTCTACTGGGCTCTGTCGGGGTCTGTCGGGCCCTGTCGGGCTCTGTCGGGCTATGTCAGGCTCTGTCGGGCCCTGTCGGGCTCTGTCGGGCTCTGTCGGGCTCTGTCGGGCTCTACTTGTCTCTACTGTTCCCTGTCGGGCCCTGTCGGGCCCTGTCGGGCTCTGTCGGGCTCTGTCGGGCCCTGTCGGGCTCTGTCGGGCTCTGTAGGGCTCTACTGGGCTCTACTGGGCTCTGTCGCGCCCTGTCGGGCCCTGTCGGGCTCTGTCGGGCTCTGTCGGGCTCTGTTCGGGCCCTCTCGGGCTCTGTCGGGCTCTGTCGGGCTCTACTGGGCTCTACTGTTCCCTGTCGGGCCCTGTCGGGCCCTGTCGGGCTCTGTCGGGATCTGTCGGGCTCTACTGGGCTCTGTCGGGCTCTGTCGGGCTCTGTCGGGCTCTACTGGGCTCTACTGTTCCCTGTCGGGCCCTGTCGGGCTCTGTCGGGCCCTGTCGGGCTCTGTCGGGCTCTGTCGGGCTCTACTGGGCTCTACTGGGCTCTGTCGGGCCCTGTCGGGCCCTGTCGGGCCCTGTCGGGCTCTGTCGGGCTCTGTCGGGCTCTGTCGGGCCCTGTCGGGCTCTGTCGGGCTCTGTCGGGCTCTACTGGGCTCTACTGGGCTCTACTGGGCTCTGTCGGGCTCTGTCGGGCCCTATCGGGCCCTGTCGGGCCCTGTCGGGCTCTGTCGGGCTCTGTCGGGCTCTGTCAGGCTCTACTGGGCTCTGTCGGGCTCTGTCGGGCTCTGTCGGGCTCTGTCGGGCTCTACTGGGCCCTGTCGGGCCCTGTCAAGCCCTGTCGGGCTCTGTCGGGCTCTGTCGGGCCCTGTCGGGCCCTGTCGGGCTCTGTCGGGCTCTGTCGGGCTCTGTCGGGCTCTACTGGGCCCTGTCGGGCTCTGTCGGGCCCTGTCGGGCTCTGTCGGGCTCTGTCGGGCCCTGTCGGGCTCTGTCGGGCTCTGTCGGGCTCTGTCGGGCTCTACTGGGCTCTACTGGGCTCTGTCGGGCTCTGTCGGGCTCTACTGGGCCCTGTCGGGCCCTGTCGGGCCCTGTCGGGCTCTGTCGGGCTCTACTGGGCTCTGTCGGGCTCTGTCGGGCTCTGTCGGGCCCTGTCGGGCTCTGTCGGGCTCTGTCGGGCTCTACTGGGCTCTGTCGGGCTCTACTGGGCTCTACTGGGCCCTGTCGGGCTCTGTCGGGCTCTGTCGGGCTCTGTCGGGCTCTACTGGGCTCTGTCGGGCCCTGTCGGGCTCTGTCGGGCTCTGTCGGGCTCTGTCGGGCCCTGTCGGGCTCTGTCGGGCTCTGTCGGGCTCTGTCGGGCTCTACTGGGCCCTGTCGGGCTCTGTTGGGCTCTGTCGGGCTCTGTCGGGCCCTGTCGGGCTCTGTCGGGCTCTGTCGGGCCTGTCGGGCTCTGTCGGGCTCTACTGGGCCCTGTCGGGCCCTGTCGGGCTCTGTCGGGCTCTGTCGGGCCCTGTCGGGCTCTGTCGGGCTCTGTCGGGCCCTGTCGGGCTCTGTCGGGCTCTGTCGGGCTCTGTCGGGCTCTACTGGGCTAAACTGGGCTCTGTCGGGCCCTGTCGGGCTCTGTCGGGCCCTGTCGGGCTCTCTCGGTCTCTGTCGGGCTCTGTCGGGCTCTGTCGGGCTCTACTGGGCTCTGTCGGGCTCTACTGGGCTCTACTGGGCTCTGTCGGGCTCTGTCGGGCTCTGTCGGGCTCTGTCGGGCTCTACTGGGCTCTACTGGGCTCTGTCGGGCTCTGTCGGGCTCTGTCGGGCCCTGTCGGGCTCTGTCGGGCTCTGTCGGGCTCTACTGGGCTCTACTGGGCTCTGTCGGGCTCTGTCGGTCTATGTCGGGCTCTGTCGGTCTATGTCGGGCTCTGTCGGGCCCTGTCGGGCTCTGTCGGGCCCTGTCGGGCTCTGTCGGGCTCTGTCGGGCTCTGTCGGGCTCTACTTGTCTCTACTGTTCCCTGTCGGGCCCTGTCGGGCTCTGTCGGGCTCTGTCGGGCTCTGTCGGGCCCTGTCGGGCTCTGTCGGGCTCTGTAGGGCTCTACTGGGCTCTACTGGGCTCTGTCGCGCCCTGTCGGGCCCTGTCGGGCCCTGTCGGGCTCTGTCGGGCTCTGTCGGGCTCTGTCGGGCCCTCTCGGGCTCTGTCGGGCTCTGTCGGGCTCTACTGTTCCCTGTCGGGCCCTGTCGGGCTCTGTCGGGCCCTGTCGGGCCCTGTCGGGCTCTGTCGGGCTCTGTCGGGCTCTACTGGGCTCTGTCGGGCTCTGTCGGGCTCAGTCGGGCTCTGTCGGGCTCTACTGGGCTCTACTGGGCTCTACTGTTCCCTGTCGGGCCCTGTCGGGCTCTGTCGGGCCCTGTCGGGCTCTGTCGGGCTCTGTCGGGCTCTACTGGGCTCTACTGGGCCCTGTCGGGCCCTGTCGGGCCCTGTCGGGCTCTGTCGGGCTCTGTCGGGCCCTGTCGGGCTCTGTCGGGCTCTGTCGGGCTCTACTGGGCTCTACTGGGCTCTACTGGGCTCTGTCGGGCTCTGTCGGGCCCTATCGGGCCTGTCGGGCCCTGTCGGGCTCTGTCGGGCTCTGTCGGGCTCTACTGGGCTCTGTCGGGCTCTGTCGGGATCTGTCGGGCTCTACTGGGCCCTGTCGGGCCCTGTCGGGCCCTGTCGGGCTCTGTCGGGCTCTACTGGGCCCTGTCGGGCCCTGTCGGGCCCTGTCGGGCTCTGTCGGGCTCTTTCGGGCTCTGTCGGGCTCTACTGGGCTCTACTGGGCTCTGTCGGGCTCTGTCGGGCTCTACTGGGCCCTGTCGGGCCCTGTCGGGCTCTGTCGGGCTCTGTCGGGCTCTGTCGGGCTCTACTGGGCCCTGTCGGGCCCTGTCGGGCTCTGTCGGGCCCTGTCGGGCCCTGTCGGGCTCTGTCGGGCTCTGTCCGGGCCTGTCGGGCTCTGTCGGGCTCTGTCGGGCTCTACTGGGCTCTACTGGGCTCTGTCGGGCTCTGTCGGGCTCTACTGGGCCCTGTCGGGCCTGTCGGGCCCTGTCGGGCTCTGTCGGGCTCTACTGGGCTCTGTCGGGCTCTGTCGGGCCCTGTCGGGCTCTGTCGGGCTCTGTCGGGCCCTGTCCGGCTCTGTCGGGCTCTGTCGGGCTCTGTCGGGCTCTACTGGGCTCTGTCGGGCTCTGTCGGGCTCTACTGGGCCCTGTCGGGCTCTGTCGGGCCCTGTCGGGCTCTGTCGGGCTCTGTCGGGCTCTGTCGGGCTCTACTGGGCTCTGTCGGGCTCTACTGGGCTCTACTGGGCTCTGTCGGGCTCTGTCGGGCTCTGTCGGGCTCTACTGGGCTCTGTCGGGCTCTGTCGGGCCCTGTCGGGCCCTGTCGGGCTCTGTCGGGCTCTGTCGGGCCCTGTCGGGCTCTGTCGGGCTCTGTCGGGCTCTGTCGGCCTCTACTGGGCTCTACTGGGCTCTACTGGGCCCTGTCGGGCCCTGTCGGGCCCTGTCGGGCTCTGTCGGGCTCTGTCGGGCTCTACTGGGCTCTGTCGGGCTCTGTCGGGCTCTGTCGGGCCCTGTCGGGCTCTGTCGGGCCCTGTCGGGCTCTGTCGGGCTCTACTGGGCCCTGTCGGCTCTGTCGGGCTCTGTCGGGCCCTGTCGGGCCCTGTCGGGCTGTGTCGGGCTCTGTCGGGCTCTGTCGGGCTCTGTCGGGCTCTACTGGGCCCTGTCGGGCTCTGTCGGGCTCTGTCGGGCTCTGTCGGGCCCTGTTGGGCTCTGTCGGGCTCTGTCGGGCTCTACTGGGCCCTGTCGGGTTCTGTCGGGCTCTGTCAGGCTCTGTCGGGCTCTACTGGGCCCTGTCGGTCCCTGTCGGGCCCTGTCGGGCCCTGTCGGGCTCTGTCGGGCCCTGTCGGGCTCTGTCGGGCTCTGTCGGGCTCTGTCGGGCCCTGTCGGGCTCTGTCGGGCTCTACTGGGCCCTGTCGGGCTCTGTCGGGCTCTGTCGGGCTCTGTCGGGCTCTGTCGGGCCCTGTCGGGCTCTGTCGGGCTCTGTTGGGCTCTACTGGGCCCTGTCGGGCTCTGTCGGGCTCTACTGGGCCCTGTCGGGTTCTGTCGGGCCCTGTCGGGCCCTGTCGGGTTCTGTCGGGCTCTGTCGGGACCTGTCGGGCTCTGTCGGGCTCTGTCGGGCCATGTCGGGCTCTGTCGGGCACTGTCGGGCCCTGTCGGGCTCTGTCGGGCTCTGTCGGGCTCTGTCGGGCTCTGTCGGGCTCTACTGGGCCCTGTCGGGCTCTGTCGGGCTCTGTCGGGCTCTACTGGGCTCTGTCGGGCCCTGTCGGGCTCTGTCGGGCTCTGTCGGGCTCTACTGGGCTCTGTCGGGCTCTACTGGGCTCTACTGGGCCCTGTCGGGCTCTGTCGGGCTCTGTCGGGCTCTACTGGGCTCTGTCGGGCTCTGTCGGGCCCTGTCGGGCTCTGTCGGGCCCTGTCGGGCTCTGTCGGGCTCTGTCGGGCTCTGTCGGGCTCTACTGGGCCCTGTCGGGCTCTGTCGGGCTCTGTCGGGCCCTGTCGGGCCCTGTCGGGCTCTGTCGGGCTCTGTCGGGCTCTGTCGGGCTCTACTGGGCCCTGTCGGGCTCTGTCGGGCCCTGTCGGGCTCTGTCGGGCTCTGTCGGGCTCTGTCGGGCCCTGTCGGGCTCTGTCGGGCTCTGTCGGGCTCTGTCGGGCTCTACTGGGCTAAACTGGGCTCTGTCGGGCTCTGTCGGGCTCTGTCGGGCCCTGTCGGGCTCTGTCGGGCTCTGTCGGGCTCTGTCGAGCTCTACTGGGCTCTGTCGGGCTCTACTGGGCTCTGTCGTGCTCTGTCGGGCTCTGTCGGGCTCTGTCGGGCTCTACTGGGCTCTACTGGGCTCTGTCGGGCACTGTCGGGCTCTGTCGGGCCCTGTCGGGCTCTCTCGGGCTGTGTCGGGCTCTACTGGGCTCTGTCGGGCTCTGTCGGGCCCTGTCGGGCTCTGTCGGGCTCTGTCGGGCTCTGTCGGGCCCTGTCGGGCTCTGTCGGGCCCTGTCGGGCTCTGTCGGGCTCTGTCGGGCTCTGTTGGGCTCTACTTGTCTCTACTGTTCCCTGTCGGGCCCTGTCGGGCTCTGTCGGGCTCTGTCGGGCCCTGTCGGGCCCTGTCGGGCTCTGTCGGGCTCTACTGGGCTCTACTGGGCTCTGTCGGGCCCTGTCGGGCCCTGTCGGGCTCTGTCGGGCTCTGTCGGGCTCTGTCGGGCCCTCTCGGGCTCTGTCGGGCTCTGTCGGGCTCTACTGTTCCCTGTCGGGCCCTGTCGGGCTCTGTCGGGCTCTGTCGGGCTCTACTGGGCTCTGTCGGGCTCTGTCGGGCTCTGTCGGGCTCTACTGGGCTCTACTGGGCTCTACTGTTCCCTGTCGGGCCCTGTCGGGCTCTGTCGGGCCCTGTCGGGCCCTGTCGGGCTCTGTCGGGCTCTGTCGGGCTCTACTGGGCTCTACTGGGCTCTGTCGGGCCCTGTCGGGCCCTGTCGGGCTCTGTCGGGCTCTACTGGGCTCTAGTGGGCTCTACTGGGCTCTGTCGGGCTCTGTCGGGCCCTATCGGGCCCTGTCGGGCTCTGTCGGGCTCTGTCGGGCTCTGTCGGGCTCTACTGGGCTCTGTCGGGCTCTGTCGGGCCCTCTCGGGCTCTGTCGGGCTCTGTCGGGCTCTACTGTTCCCTGTCGGGCCCTGTCGGGCTCTGTCGGGCTCTGTCGGGCTCTACTGGGCTCTGTCGGGCTCTGTCGGGCTCTGTCGGGCTCTACTGGGCTCTACTGGGCTCTACTGTTCCCTGTCGGGCCCTGTCGGGCCCTGTCGGGCTCTGTCGGGCTCTACTGGGCTCTACTGGGCTCTGTCGGGCCCTGTCGGGCCCTGTCGGGCTCTGTCGGGCTCTGTCGGGCTCTACTGGGCTCTAGTGGGCTCTACTGGGCTCTGTCGGGCTCTGTCGGGCTCTGTCGGGCCCTATCGGGCCCTGTCGGGCTCTGTCGGGCTCTGTCGGGCTCTGTCGGGCTCTACTGGGCTCTGTCGGGCTCTGTCGGGCTCTGTCGGGCTCTGTCAGGCTCTGTCGGGCTCTACTGGGCCCTGTCGGGCCCTGTCAAGCCCTGTCGGGCTCTGTCGGGCTCTGTCGGGCTCTGTCGGGCTCTACTGGGCTCTGTCGGGCTCTGTCGGGCTCTACTGGGCCCTGTCGGGCCCTGTCAAGCCCTGTCGGGCTCTGTCGGGCTCTGTCAGGCTCTGTCGGGCTCTACTGGGCTCTGTCGGGCCCTGTCGGGCCCTGTCGGGCCCTGTCGGGCTCTGTCGGGCTCTGTCGGGCCCTGTCGGGCCCTGTCGGGCTCTGTCGGGCCCTGTCGGGCTCTGTCGGGCTCTACTGGGCTCTGTCGGGCTCTGTCGGGCTCTGTCGGGCTCTGTCGGGCCCTGTCGGGCCCTGTCGGGCTCTGTCGGGCTCTGTCGGGCCCTGTCGGGCTCTGTCGGGCTCTGTCGGGCTCTGTCGGGCTCTGTCGGGCTCTACTGGGCCCTGTCGGGCTCTGTCGGGCTCTGTCGGGCTCTGTCGGGCTCTGTCGGGCCCTGTCGGGCTCTGTCGGGCTCTACTGGGCCCTGTCGGGCTCTGTCGGGCTCTGTCGGGCTCTGTCGGGCCCTGTCGGGCTGTGTCGGGCTCTGTCGGGCTCTGTCGGGCTCTACTGGGCCCTGTCGGGCCCTGTCGGGCTCTGTCGGGCTCTGTCGGGCTCTATCGGGCCCTGTTGGGCTCTGTCGGGCTCTGTCGGGCTCTACTGGGCCCTGTCGGGTTCTGTCGGGCTCTGTCGGGCTCTACTGGGTCCTGTCGGTCCCTGTCGGGCCCTGTCGGGCCCTGTCGGGCTCTGTCGGGCCCTGTCGGGCCCTGTCGGGCTCTGTCGGGCTCTGTCGGGCTCTGTCGGGCCCTGTCGGGCTCTGTCGGGCTCTACTGGGCTCTGTCGGGCTCTGTCGGGCTCTGTCGGGCTCTGTCGGGCTCTACTGGGCTCTGTCGGGCTCTGTCAGGCTCTGTCGGGCCCTGTCGGGCTCTGTCGGGCCCTGTCGGTCTCTGTCGGGCCCTGTCGGGCCCTGTCGGGCTCTGTCGGGCTCTGTCGGACTCTGTCGGGCTCTACTGGGCTCTGTCGGGCTCTACTGGGCTCTACTGGGCTCTGTCGGGCTCTGTCGGGCTCTACTGGGCTCTGTCGGGCCCTGTCGGGCCTGTCGGGCTCTGTCGGGCTCTGTCGGGCCCTGTCGGGCTCTGTCGGGCTCTGTCGGGCTCTGTCGGGCTCTACTGGGCTCTGTCGGGCTCTGTCGGGCTCTGTCGGGCTCTACTGGGCCCTGTCGGGCCCTGTCGGGCTCTGTCGGGCTCTGTCGGGCTCTGTCGGGCTCAACTGGTCTCTGTCGGGCTCTGTCGGGTTCTGTCGGGCTCTGTCGGGCTCTGTCGGGCTCTACTGGGCTCTACTGGGCCCTGTCGGGCTCTGTCGGGCTCTACTGGGCCCTGTCGGGCTCTGTCGGGCTCTTTCGGGCCCTGTCGGGCCCTGTCGGGCCCTGTCGGGCTCTGTCGGGCTCTACTGGGCTCTGTCGGGCTCTGTCGGGCTCTGTCGGGCTCTGTCGGGCTCTACTGGGCCCTGTCGGGCCCTGTCGGGCTCTGTCGGGCTCTGTCGGGCTCTGTCGGGCTCTGTCGGGCTCTGTCGGGCTCTACTGGGCCCTGTCGGGCCCTGTCGGGCCCTGTCGGGCTCTGTCGGGCTCTACTGGGCTCTGTCGGGCTCTGTCGGGTTCTGTCGGGCTCTGTCGGGCTCTGTCGGGCTCTGTCGGGCTCTACTGGGCTCTGTCGGGCCCTGTCGGGCTCTGTCGGGCTCTGTCGGGCCCTGTCGGGCTCTGTCGGGCTCTGTCGGGCCCTGTCGGGCTCTGTCGGGCTCTGTCGGGCTCTACTGGGCTCTGTCGGGCTCTGTCGGGCTCTGTCGGGCTCTGTCGGGCTCTACTGGGCCCTGTCGGGCCCTGTCGGGCTCTGTCGGGCCCTGTCGGGCTCTGTCGGGCTCTGTCGGGCTCTGTCGGGCTCTACTGGGCTCTGTCGGGCCCTGTCGGGCTCTGTCAGGCTCTGTCGGGCTCTGTCGGGCTCTACTGGGACCTGTCGGGCCCTGTCGGGCCCTGTCGGGCTCTGTCGGGCTCTACTGGGCCCTGTCGGTCCCTGTCGGGCTCTGTCGGGCTCTATCGGGCTGTGTCGGGCTCTACTGGGCTCTGTCGGGCTCTGTCGGGCTCTACTGGGCCCTGTCGGGCCCTGTCAAGCCCTGTCGGGCTCTGTCGGGCTCTGTCGGGCTCTGTCGGGCTCTACTGGGCTCTGTCGGGTTCTGTCGGGCTCTGTCGGGCTCTGTCGGGCTCTGTCGGGCTCTACTGGGCCCTGTCGGGCCCTGTCGGGCCCTGTCGGGCTCTGTCGGGCTCTACTGGGCCCTGTCGGGCCCTGTCGGGCCCTGTCGGGCTCTGTCGGGCTCTATCGGGCTCTGTCGGGCTCTACTGGGCTCTACTGGGCTCTGTCGGGCTCTGTCGGGCTCTGTCGGGCTCTGTCGGGCTCTTCTGGGACCTGTCGGGCCCTGTCGGGCTCTGTCGGGCTCTATCGGGCTCTGTCGGGCTCTACTGGGCTCTACTGGGCTCTGTCGGGCCCTGTCGGGCTCTGTCGGGCTCTGTCGGGCTCTGTCGGGCTCTACTGGGACCTGTCGGGCCCTGTCGGGCTCTGTCGGGCCCTGTCGGGCCCTGTCGGGCTCTGTCGGGCTCTGTCGGGCCCTGTCAGGCTCTATCGGGCTCTGTCGGGCTCTATTGGGCTCTACTGGGCTCTGTCGGGCTCTGTCGGGCTCTACTGGGCCCTGTCGGGCCCTGTCGGGCCCTGTCGGGCTCTGTCGGCCTCTACTGGGCTCTGTCGGGCCCTGTCGGGCCCTGTCGGGCTCTGTCGGGCTCTGTCGGGCTCTGTCGGGCTCTACTGGGCTCTGTCGGGCTCTGTCTGGCTCTGTCGGGCTCTACTGGGCCCTGTCGGGCTCTGTCGGGCCCTGTCGGGCTCTGTCGGGCTCTGTCGGGCTCTACTGGGCTCTGTCGGGCTCTACTGGGCTCTACTGGGCCCTGTCAGGCTCTGTCGGGCTCTGTCGGGCTCTGTCGGGCTCTGTCGGGCTCTACTGGGCTCTGTCGGGCTCTGTCTGGCTCTGTCGGGCTCTACTGGGCCCTGTCGGGCTCTGTCGGGCCCTGTCGGGCTCTGTCGGGCTCTGTCGGGCTCTACTGGGCTCTGTCGGGCTCTACTGGGCTCTACTGGGCCCTGTCAGGCTCTGTCGGGCTCTGTCGGGCCCTGTCGGGCTCTGTCGGGCTCTGTCGGCCTCTACTGGGCTCTACTGGGCTCTACTGGGCTCTTTCGGGCCCTGTCGGGCTCTGTCGGGCTCTGTCGGGCTCTGTCGGGCTCTACTGGGCTCTGTCGGGCTCTGTCAGGCTCTGTCGGGCTCTGTCGGGCTCTACTGGGCCCTGTCGGGTTCTGTCGGGCTCTGTCGGGTTCTGTCGGGCCCTGTCGGGCTCTGTCGGGCTCTGTCGGGCCCTGTCGGGCTCTGTCGGGCACTGTCGGGCCCTGTCGGGCTCTGTCGGGCTCTGTCGCGCTCTGTCGGGCTCTACTGGGCTCTGTCGGGCTCTGTCGGGCTCTGTCGGGCTCTACTGGGCCCTGTCGGGCTCTGGCAGGCTCTGTCGGGCCCTGTCGGGCTCTGTCGGGCTCTGTCGGGCTCTGTCGGGCCCTGTCGGGCCCTGTCGGGCCCTGTCAGGCCCTGTCGGGCTCTGTCGGACTCTGTCGGGCTCTATTGGGCTCTGTCGGGCTCTACTGGGCTCTCCTGGGCCCTGTCGGGTTCTGTCGGGCTCTGTCGGGCTCTGTCGGGTTCTACTGGGCTCTGTCGGGCCCTGTCGGGCCCTGTCGGGCTCTGTCGGGCCCTGTCGGGCTCTGTCGGGCTCTGTCGGGCTCTGTCGGGCTCTACTGGGCTCTGTCGGGCTCTGTCGGGCTCTGTCGGGCTCTGTCGGGCTCTACTGGGCCCTGTCGGGCCCTGTCGGGCTCTGTCGGGCTCTGTCGGGCTCTGTCGGGCTCAACTGGTCTCTGTCGGGCTCTGTCGGGTTCTGTCGGGCTCTGTCGGGCTCTGTCGGGCTCTACTGGGCTCTGTCGGGCTCTGTCGGGCTCTTCTGGGCACTGTCGGGCTCTGTCGGGCTCTTTCGGGCCCTGTCGGGCCCTGTCGGGCCCTGTCGGGCTCTGTCGGGCTCTACTGGGCTCTGTCGGGCTCTGTCGGGCTCTGTCGGGCTCTACTGGGCCCTGTCGGGCCCTGTCGGGCTCTGTCGGGCTCTGTCGGGCTCTGTCGGGCTCTATTGGGTCCTGTCGGGCCCTGTCGGGCCCTGTCGGGCTCTGTCGGGCTCTGTCGGGCTCTGTCGGGCTCTACTGGGCTCTGTCGGGCTCTGTCGGGTTCTGTCGGGCTCTGTCGGGCTCTGTCGGGCTCTGTCGGGCTCTACTGGGCTCTGTCGGGCCCTGTCGGGCTCTGTCGGGCTCTGTCGGGCCCTGTCGGGCTCTGTCGGGCTCTGTCGGGCCCTGTCGGGCTCTGTCGGGCTCTGTCGGGCTCTACTGGGCTCTGTCGGGCTCTGTCGGGCTCTGTCGGGCTCTGTCGGGCTCTACTGGGCCCTGTCGGGCTCTGTCGGGCCCTGTCGGGCTCTGTCGGGCTCTGTCGGGCTCTACTGGGCTCTGTCGGGCCCTGTCGGGCCCTGTCGGGCTCTGTCGGGCTCTGTCGGGCTCTACTGGGCTCTACTGGGCTCTACTGGGCCCTGTCGGGCCCTGTCGGGCCCTGTCGGGCTCTGTCGGGCTCTACTGGGCTCTGTCGGGCTCTGTCGGGCTCTGTCGGGCTCTACTGGGCCCTGTCGGGCCCTGTCAAGCCCTGTCGGGCTCTGTCGGGCTCTGTCAGGCTCTGTCGGGCTCTACTGGGCTCTGTCGGGTTCTGTCGGGCTCTGTCGGGCTCTGTCGGGCTCTACTGGGCCCTGTCGGGCTCTGTCGGGATCTGTCGGTCTCTGTCGGGCCCTGTTGGGCTCTGTCGGGCTCTGTCGGGCTCTGTCGGGCTCTATCGGGCTCTACTGGGCTCTGTCGGGCCCTGTCGGGCCCTGTCGGGCTCTGTCGGGCTCTGTCGGGCTCTACTGGGCTCTGTCGGGCTCTGTCGGGTTCTGTCGGGCTCTGTCGGACTCTGTCGGGCTCTGTCGGGCTCTATTGGGCTCTACTGGGCTCTGTCGGGCTCTGTCGGGCTCTACTGGGCCCTGTCGGGCTCTGTCGGGCTCTGTCGGGCTCTGTCGGGCTCTACTGGGCCCTGTCGGGCCCTGTCGGGCCCTGTCGGGCTCTGTGAGGCTCTACTGGGCCCTGTCGGGCCCTGTCGGGCTCTGTCGGGCTCTGTCGGGCTCTGTCGGGCTCTACTGGGCTCTACTGGGCTCTGTCGGGCTCTGTCGGGCTCTACTGGGCCCTGTCGGGCCCTGTCGGGCTCTGTCGGGCTCTGTCGGGCTCTACTGGGCCCTGTCGGGCCCTGTCGGGCTCTGTCGGGCCCTGTCGGGCTCTGTCGGGCTCTGTCGGGCCCTGTCGGGCTCTGTCGGGCTCTGTCGGGCTCTGTCGGGCTCTACTGGGCTCTACTGGGCTCTGTCGGGCCCTGTCGGGCTCTGTCGGGCTCTGTCGGGCCCTGTCGGGCTCTGTCGGGCCCTGTCGGGCCCTGTCGGGCTCTGTCGGGCTCTGTCGGGCCCTGTCGGGCCCTGTCGGGCCCTGTCGGGCCCTGTCGGGCTCTGTCGAGCTGTACTGGGCTCTGTCGGGCCCTGTCGGGCTCTGTCGGGCCCTGTCGGGCTCTGTCGGGCTCTGTCGGGCCCTGTCGTTCTCTGTCGGGCTCTGTCGGGCTCTACTGGGCTCTGTCGGGCTCTGTCGGGCTCTCTCGGGCTCTGTCGGGATTTACTGGGCCCTGTCGGTCTCTGTCGGTCTCTGTCGGGCCCTGTCGGGCTCTGTCGGGCTCTGTCGGGCCCTGTCGGGCTCTGTCGGGCTCTGTCGGGCTCTGTCGGGCCCTGTCGGGCTCTGTCGGGCTCTGTCGGGCTCTGTCGGGCTCTACTGGGCTCTACTGGGCTCTGTCGGGCTCTACTGGGCCCTGTCGGGCCCTGTCGGGCTCTGTCGGGCTCTGTCGGGCCCTGTCGGGCTCTGTCGGGCTCTGTCGTGCCCTGTCGGGCCCTGTCGGGCCCTGTCGGGCCCTGTCGGGCCCTGTCGGGCTCTGTCGGGCTCTGTCGGGCTCTGTCGGGCTCTATCGGGCTCTACTGGGCCCTGTCGGGCCCTGTCGGGCCCTGTCGGGCTCTGTCGGGCCCTGTCGGGCTCTGTCGGGCTCTGTCGGGCCCTGTCGGGCTCTGTCGGGCTCTGTCGGGCTCTACTGGGCTCTGTCGGGCCCTGTCGGGCCCTGTCGGGCTCTGTCGGGCTCTGTCGGGCTCTACTGGGCTCTACTGGGCTCTACTGGGCCCTGTCGGGCCCTGTCGGGCCCTGTCGGGCCCTGTCGGGCTCTGTCGGGCTCTACTGGGCTCTGTCGGGCTCTGTCGGGCTCTGTCAGGCTCTGTCGGGCTCTACTGGGCTCTGTCGGGTTCTGTCGGGCTCTGTCGGGCTCTGTCGGGCTCTACTGGGCCCTGTCGGGCTCTGTCGGGATCTGTCGGTCTCTGTCGGGCCCTGTTGGGCTCTGTCGGGCTCTGTCGGGCTCTGTCGGGCTCTATCGGGCTCTACTGGGCTCTGTCGGGCCCTGTCGGGCCCTGTCGGGCTCTGTCGGGCTCTGTCGGGCTCTACTGGGCTCTGTCGGGCTCTGTCGGGTTCTGTCGGGCTCTGTCGGACTCTGTCGGGCTCTGTCGGGCTCTATTGGGCTCTACTGGGCTCTGTCGGGCTCTGTCGGGCTCTACTGGGCCCTGTCGGGCTCTGTCGGGCTCTGTCGGGCTCTGTCGGGCTCTACTGGGCCCTGTCGGGCCCTGTCGGGCCCTGTCGGGCTCTGTGAGGCTCTACTGGGCCCTGTCGGGCCCTGTCGGGCTCTGTCGGGCTCTGTCGGGCTCTGTCGGGCTCTACTGGGCTCTACTGGGCTCTGTCGGGCTCTGTCGGGCTCTACTGGGCCCTGTCGGGCCCTGTCGGGCTCTGTCGGGCTCTGTCGGGCTCTACTGGGCCCTGTCGAGCCCTGTCGGGCTCTGTCGGGCCCTGTCGGGCTCTGTCGGGCTCTGTCGGGCCCTGTCGGGCTCTGTCGGGCTCTGTCGGGCTCTGTCGGGCTCTACTGGGCTCTACTGGGCTCTGTCGGGCCCTGTCGGGCTCTGTCGGGCTCTGTCGGGCCCTGTCGGGCTCTGTCGGGCTCTGTCGGGCCCTGTCGGGCCCTGTCGGGCCCTGTCGGGCCCTGTCGGGCTCTGTCGAGCTGTACTGGGCTCTGTCGGGCCCTGTCGGGCTCTGTCGGGCCCTGTCGGGCTCTGTCGGGCTCTGTCGGGCCCTGTCGTTCTCTGTCGGGCTCTGTCGGGCTCTACTGGGCTCTGTCGGGCTCTGTCGGGCTCTCTCGGGCTCTGTCGGGATTTACTGGGCCCTGTCGGTCTCTGTCGGGCCCTGTCGGGCTCTGTCGGGCTCTGTCGGGCCCTGTCGGGCCCTGTCGGGCTCTGTCGGGCTCTGTCGGGCTCTGTCGGGCTCTGTCGGGCTCTACTGGGCTCTGTCGGGCTCTACTGGGCTCTACTGGGCCCTGTCGGGCTCTGTCGGGCTCTGTCGGGCTCTGTCGGGCTATACTGGTCTCTGTCGGGCTCTGTCGGGCCCTGTCGGGCCCTGTCGGGCTCTGTCGGGCTCTGTCGGGCCCTGTCGGGCTCTGTCGGGCTCCGTCGGGCTCTGTCGGGCTCTACTGGGCCCTGTCGGGCTCTGTCGGGCTCTGTCGGGCTCTGTCGGGCTCTACTGGGCTCTACTGGGCTCTGTCGGGCCCTGTCGGGCTCTGTCGGGCTCTACTGTTCCCTGTCGGGCCCTGTCGGGCTCTGTCGGGCCCTGTCGGGCTCTGTCGGGCTCTGTCGGGCTCTGTCGGGCTCTACTGGGCTCTACTGGGCTCTGTCGGGCTCTACTGGGCCCTGTCGGGCCCTGTCGGGCTCTGTCGGGCTCTGTCGGGCCCTGTCGGGCTCTGTCGGGCTCTGTCGTGCCCTGTCGGGCCCTGTCGGGCCCTGTCGGGCCCTGTCGGGCCCTGTCGGGCTCTGTCGGGCTCTGTCGGGCTCTGTCGGGCTCTATCGGGCTCTACTGGGCCCTGTCGGGCCCTGTCGGGCCCTGTCGGGCTCTGTCGGGCCCTGTCGGGCTCTGTCGGGCTCTGTCGGGCCCTGTCGGGCCCTGTCGGGCTCTGTCGGGCTCTGTCGGGCCCTGTCGGGCCCTGTCGGGCTCTGTCGGGCTCTGTCGGGCTCTGTCGGGCTCTACTGGGCTCTGTCGGGCCCTGTCGGGCTCTGTCGGGCCCTGTCGGGCCCTGTCGGGCCCTGTCGGGCTCTGTCGGGCTCTGTCGGGGTCTGTCGGGCTCTGTCGGGCTCTACTGGGCCCTGTCGGGATCTGTCGGGCTCTGTCGGGCCCTGTCGGGCTCTGTCGGGCCCTGTCGGGCTCTACTGGGCCCTGTCGGGCTCTGTCGGGCTCTGTCGGGCCCTGTCGGGCCCTGTCGGGCTCTGTCGGGCTCTGTCGGGCCCTGTCGGGCCCTGTCGGGCCCTGTCGGGCTCTGTCGGGCCCTGTCGGGCCCTGTCGGGCCCTGTCGGGCTCTGTCGGGCTCTGTCGGGCCCTGTCGGGCCCTGTCGGGCCCTGTCGGGCTCTGTCGGGCTCTGTCGGGCTCTGTCGGGCTCTACTGGGCTCTGTCGGGCCCTGTTGGGCTCTGTCGGGCCCTGTCGGGCCCTGTCGGGCTCTGTCGGGCTCTGTCGGGCTCTGTCGGGCTCTACTGGGCCCTGTCGGGCCCTGTCGGGCTCTACTGGGCCCTGTCGGGCTCTGTCGGGCTCTGTCGGGCTCTGTCGGGCTCTACTGGGCTCTACTGGGCTCTGTCGGGCCCTGTCGGGCTCTGTCGGGCTCTACTGTTCCCTGTCGGGCCCTGTCGGGCTCTGTCGGGCCCTGTCGGGCTCTGTCGGGCTCTGTCGGGCTCTGTCGGGCTATACTGGTCTCTGTCGGGCTCTGTCGGGCCCTGTCGGGCCCTGTCGGGCTCTGTCGGGCTCTGTCGGGCCCTGTCGGGCTCTGTCGGGCTCCGTCGGGCTCTGTCGGGCTCTACTGGGCCCTGTCGGGCTCTGTCGGGCTCTGTCGGGCTCTGTCGGGCTCTACTGGGCTCTACTGGGCTCTGTCGGGCCCTGTCGGGCTCTGTCGGGCTCTACTGTTCCCTGTCGGGCCCTGTCGGGCTCTGTCGGGCCCTGTCGGGCTCTGTCGGGCTCTGTCGGGCTCTGTCGGGCTCTACTGGGCTCTACTGGGCTCTGTCGGGCTCTACTGGGCCCTGTCGGGCCCTGTCGGGCTCTGTCGGGCTCTGTCGGGCCCTGTCGGGCTCTGTCGGGCTCTGTCGGGCCCTGTCGGGCCCTGTCGGGCTCTGTGAGGCTCTACTGGGCCCTGTCGGGCCCTGTCGGGCTCTGTCGGGCTCTGTCGGGCTCTGTCGGGCTCTACTGGGCTCTACTGGGCTCTGTCGGGCTCTGTCGGGCTCTACTGGGCCCTGTCGGGCCCTGTCGGGCTCTGTCGGGCTCTGTCGGGCTCTGTCGGGCTCTACTGGGCCCTGTCGAGCCCTGTCGGGCTCTGTCGGGCCCTGTCGGGCTCTGTCGGGCCCTGTCGGGCCCTGTCGGGCTCTGTCGGGCTCTGTCGGGCTCTGTCGGGCTCTGTCGGGCTCTACTGGGCTCTACTGGGCTCTGTCGGGCCCTGTCGGGCTCTGTCAGGCTCTGTCGGGCCCTGTCGGGCTCTGTCGGGCCCTGTCGGGCTCTGTCGGGCCCTGTCGGGCTCTGTCGGGCTCTGTCGGGCCCTGTCGGGCCCTGTCGGGCTCTGTCGAGCTGTACTGGGCTCTGTCGGGCCCTGTCGGGCTCTGTCGGGCCCTGTCGGGCTCTGTCGGGCTCTGTCGGGCCCTGTCGTTCTCTGTCGGGCTCTGTCGGGCTCTACTGGGCTCTGTCGGGCTCTGTCGGGCTCTCTCGGGCTCTGTCGGGATTTACTGGGCCCTGTCGGTCTCTGTCGGGCCCTGTCGGGGTCTGTCGGGCTCTGTCGGGCCCTGTCGGGCCCTGTCGGGCTCTGTCGGGCTCTGTCGGGCTCTGTCGGGCTCTGTCGGGCTCTACTGGGCTCTGTCGGGCTCTACTGGGCTCTACTGGGCCCTGTCGGGCTCTGTCGGGCTCTGTCGGGCTCTGTCGGGCTCTGTCGGGCTATACTGGTCTCTGTCGGGCTCTGTCGGGCCCTGTCGGGCCCTGTCGGGCTCTGTCGGGCTCTGTCGGGCCCTGTCGGGCTCTGTCGGGCTCCGTCGGGCTCTGTCGGGCTCTACTGGGCCCTGTCGGGCTCTGTCGGGCTCTGTCGGGCTCTGTCGGGCTCTACTGGGCTCTACTGGGCTCTGTCGGGCCCTGTCGGGCTCTGTCGGGCTCTACTGTTCCCTGTCGGGCCCTGTCGGGCTCTGTCGGGCCCTGTCGGGCTCTGTGAGGCTCTACTGGGCCCTGTCGGGCCCTGTCGGGCTCTGTCGGGCTCTGTCGGGCTCTGTCGGGCTCTACTGGGCTCTACTGGGCTCTGTCGGGCTCTGTCGGGCTCTACTGGGCCCTGTCGGGCCCTGTCGGGCTCTGTCGGGCTCTGTCGGGCTCTGTCGGGCTCTACTGGGCCCTGTCGAGCCCTGTCGGGCTCTGTCGGGCCCTGTCGGGCTCTGTCGGGCTCTGTCGGGCCCTGTCGGGCTCTGTCGGGCTCTGTCGGGCTCTGTCGGGCTCTGTCGGGCTCTACTGGGCTCTACTGGGCTCTGTCGGGCCCTGTCGGGCTCTGTCGGGCTCTACTGTTCCCTGTCGGGCTCTGTCGGGCTCTGTCGGGCTCTGTCGGGCTCTACTGGGCCCTGTCGAGCCCTGTCGGGCTCTGTCGGGCCCTGTCGGGCTCTGTCGGGCTCTGTCGGGCCCTGTCGGGCTCTGTCGGGCTCTGTCGGGCTCTGTCGGGCTCTACTGGGCTCTACTGGGCTCTGTCGGGCCCTGTCGGGCTCTGTCGGGCTCTGTCGGGCCCTGTCGGGCTCTGTCGGGCCCTGTCGGGCCCTGTCGGGCCCTGTCGGGCTCTGTCGAGCTGTACTGGGCTCTGTCGGGCCCTGTCGGGCTCTGTCGGGCCCTGTCGGGCTCTGTCGGGCTCTGTCGGGCCCTGTCGTTCTCTGTCGGGCTCTGTCGGGCTCTACTGGGCTCTGTCGGGCTCTGTCGGGCTCTCTCGGGCTCTGTCGGGATTTACTGGGCCCTGTCGGTCTCTGTCGGGCCCTGTCGGGCCCTGTCGGGCTCTGTCGGGCCCTGTCGGGCCCTGTCGGGCTCTGTCGGGCTCTGTCGGGCTCTGTCGGGCTCTGTCGGGCTCTACTGGGCTCTGTCGGGCTCTACTGGGCTCTACTGGGCCCTGTCGGGCTCTGTCGGGCTCTGTCGGGCTCTGTCGGGCTCTGTCGGGCTATACTGGTCTCTGTCGGGCTCTGTCGGGCCCTGTCGGGCTCTGTCGGGCTCTGTCGGGCCCTGTCGGGCTCTGTCGGGCTCCGTCGGGCTCTGTCGGGCTCTACTGGGCCCTGTCGGGCTCTGTCGGGCTCTGTCGGGCTCTGTCGGGCTCTACTGGGCTCTACTGGGCTCTGTCGGGCCCTGTCGGGCTCTGTCGGGCTCTACTGTTCCCTGTCGGGCCCTGTCGGGCTCTGTCGGGCTCTGTCGGGCTCTGTCGGGCTCTACTGGGCTCTACTGGGCTCTGTCGGGCTCTACTGGGCCCTGTCGGGCCCTGTCGGGCTCTGTCGGGCTCTGTCGGGCTCTATCGGGCTCTGTCGGGCTCTACTGGGCTCTACTGGGCTCTGTCGGGCTCTGTCGGGCTCTACTGGGCCCTGTCGGGCCCTGTCGGGCTCTGTCGGGCTCTGTCGGGCTCTACTGGGCCCTGTCGAGCCCTGTCGGGCTCTGTCGGGCCCTGTCGGGCTCTGTCGGGCTCTGTCGGGCCCTGTCGGGCTCTGTCGGGCTCTGTCGGGCTCTACTGGGACCTGTCGGGCCCTGTCGGGCTCTGTCGGGCTCTACTGGGCCCTGTCGGGCTCTGTCGGGCCCTGTCGGGCTCTGTCGGGCTCTGTCGGGCTCTACTGGGCTCTGTCGGGCTCTACTGGGCTCTACTGGGCCCTGTCAGGCTCTGTCGGGCTCTGTCGGGCCCTGTCGGGCTCTGTCGGGCTCTGTCGGGTTCTGTCGGGCTCTGTCGGGCTCTGTCGGGCTCTGTCGGGCTCTACTGGGCTCTGTCGGGCCCTGTCGGGCTCTGTCGGGCTCTGTCGGGCCCTGTCGGGCTCTGTCGGGCTCTGTCGGGCCCTGTCGGGCTCTGTTGGGCTCTGTCGGGCTCTACTGGGCTCTGTCGGGCTCTGTCGGGCTCTGTCGGGCTCTGTCGGGCTCTACTGGGCCCTGTCGGGCTCTGTCGGGCCCTGTCGGGCTCTGTCGGGCTCTGTCGGGCTCTACTGGGCTCTGTCGGGCCCTGTCGGGCCCTGTCGGGCTCTGTCGGGCTCTGTCGGGCTCTACTGGGCTCTACTGGGCTCTACTGGGCCCTGTCGGGCCCTGTCGGGCCCTGTCGGGCTCTGTCGGGCTCTACTGGGCTCTGTCGGGCTCTGTCGGGCTCTGTCGGGCTCTACTGGGCCCTGTCGGGCCCTGTCAAGCCCTGTCGGGCTCTGTCGGGCTCTGTCAGGCTCTGTCGGGCTCTACTGGGCTCTGTCGGGTTCTGTCGGGCTCTGTCGGGCTCTGTCGGGCTCTACTGGGCCCTGTCGGGCTCTGTCGGGATCTGTCGGTCTCTGTCGGGCCCTGTTGGGCTCTGTCGGGCTCTGTCGGGCTCTGTCGGGCTCTGTCGGGCTCTATCGGGCTCTACTGGGCTCTGTCGGGCCCTGTCGGGCCCTGTCGGGCTCTGTCGGGCTCTGTCGGGCTCTACTGGGCTCTGTCGGGCTCTGTCGGGTTCTGTCGGGCTCTGTCGGACTCTGTCAGGCTCTGTCGGGCTCTATTGGGCTCTACTGGGCTCTGTCGGGCTCTGTCGGGCTCTACTGGGCCCTGTCGGGCTCTGTCGGGCTCTGTCGGGCTCTGTCGGGCTCTACTGGGCCCTGTCGGGCCCTGTCGGGCCCTGTCGGGCTCTGTGAGGCTCTACTGGGCCCTGTCGGGCCCTGTCGGGCTCTGTCGGGCTCTGTCGGGCTCTGTCGGGCTCTACTGGGCTCTACTGGGCTCTGTCGGGCCCTGTCGGGCTCTGTCGGGCTCTGTCGGGCCCTGTCGGGCTCTGTCGGGCCCTGTCGGGCCCTGTCGGGCTCTGTCGGGCTCTGTCGGGCCCTGTCGGGCCCTGTCGGGCCCTGTCGGGCTCTGTCGAGCTGTACTGGGCTCTGTCGGGCCCTGTCGGGCTCTGTCGGGCCCTGTCGGGCTCTGTCGGGCTCTGTCGGGCCCTGTCGTTCTCTGTCGGGCTCTGTCGGGCTCTACTGGGCTCTGTCGGGCTCTGTCGGGCTCTCTCGGGCTCTGTCGGGATTTACTGGGCCCTGTCGGTCTCTGTCGGGCCCTGTCGGGCTCTGTCGGGCTCTGTCGGGCCCTGTCGGGCCCTGTCGGGCTCTGTCGGGCTCTGTCGGGCTCTGTCGGGCTCTGTCGGGCTCTACTGGGCTCTGTCGGGCTCTACTGGGCTCTACTGGGCCCTGTCGGGCTCTGTCGGGCTCTGTCGGGCTCTGTCGGGCTCTGTCGGGCTCTGTCGGGCTATACTGGTCTCTGTCGGGCTCTGTCGGGCCCTGTCGGGCCCTGTCGGGCTCTGTCGGGCTCTGTCGGGCCCTGTCGGGCTCTGTCGGGCTCCGTCGGGCTCTGTCGGGCTCTACTGGGCCCTGTCGGGCTCTGTCGGGCTCTGTCGGGCTCTGTCGGGCTCTACTGGGCTCTACTGGGCTCTGTCGGGCCCTGTCGGGCTCTGTCGGGCTCTACTGTTCCCTGTCGGGCCCTGTCGGGCTCTGTCGGGCCCTGTCGGGCTCTGTCGGGCTCTGTCGGGCTCTGTCGGGCTCTACTGGGCTCTACTGGGCTCTGTCGGGCTCTACTGGGCCCTGTCGGGCCCTGTCGGGCTCTGTCGGGCTCTGTCGGGCCCTGTCGGGCTCTGTCGGGCTCTGTCGTGCCCTGTCGGGCCCTGTCGGGCCCTGTCGGGCCCTGTCGGGCTCTGTCGGGCTCTGTCGGGCTCTGTCGGGCTCTATCGGGCTCTACTGGGCCCTGTCGGGCCCTGTCGGGCCCTGTCGGGCTCTGTCGGGCCCTGTCGGGCTCTGTCGGGCTCTGTCGGGCCCTGTCGGGCCCTGTCGGGCTCTGTCGGGCTCTGTCGGGCCCTGTCGGGCCCTGTCGGGCTCTGTCGGGCTCTGTCGGGCTCTGTCGGGCTCTACTGGGCTCTGTCGGGCCCTGTCGGGCCCTGTCGGGCCCTGTCGGGCTCTGTCGGGCTCTGTCGGGGTCTGTCGGGCTCTGTCGGGCTCTACTGGGCCCTGTCGGGATCTGTCGGGCTCTGTCGGGCCCTGTCGGGCTCTGTCGGGCCCTGTCGGGCTCTACTGGGCCCTGTCGGGCTCTGTCGGGCTCTGTCGGGCCCTGTCGGGCCCTGTCGGGCTCTGTCGGGCTCTGTCGGGCCCTGTCGGGCCCTGTCGGGCCCTGTCGGGCTCTGTCGGGCTCTGTCGGGCCCTGTCGGGCCCTGTCGGGCCCTGTCGGGCTCTGTCGGGCTCTGTCGGGCTCTGTCGGGCTCTACTGGGCTCTGTCGGGCCCTGTTGGGCTCTGTCGGGCCCTGTCGGGCCCTGTCGGGCTCTGTCGGGCTCTGTCGGGCTCTGTCGGGCTCTACTGGGCCCTGTCGGGCCCTGTCGGGCTCTACTGGGCCCTGTCGGGCTCTGTCGGGCTCTGTCGGGCTCTGTCGGGCTCTACTGGGCTCTACTGGGCTCTGTCGGGCCCTGTCGGGCTCTGTCGGGCTCTACTGTTCCCTGTCGGGCCCTGTCGGGCTCTGTCGGGCCCTGTCGGGCTCTGTCGGGCTCTGTCGGGCTCTGTCGGGCTATACTGGTCTCTGTCGGGCTCTGTCGGGCCCTGTCGGGCCCTGTCGGGCTCTGTCGGGCTCTGTCGGGCCCTGTTGGGCTCTGTCGGGCTCCGTCGGGCTCTGTCGGGCTCTACTGGGCCCTGTCGGGCTCTGTCGGGCTCTGTCGGGCTCTGTCGGGCTCTACTGGGCTCTACTGGGCTCTGTCGGGCCCTGTCGGGCTCTGTCGGGCTCTACTGTTCCCTGTCGGGCCCTGTCGGGCTCTGTCGGGCCCTGTCGGGCTCTGTCGGGCTCTGTCGGGCTCTGTCGGGCTCTACTGGGCTCTGTCGGGCTCTACTGGGCCCTGTCGGGCCCTGTCGGGCTCTGTCGGGCTCTGTCGGGCCCTGTCGGGCTCTGTCGGGCTCTGTCGGGCCCTGTCGGGCCCTGTCGGGCTCTGTGAGGCTCTACTGGGCCCTGTCGGGCCCTGTCGGGCTCTGTCGGGCTCTGTCGGGCTCTGTCGGGCTCTACTGGGCTCTACTGGGCTCTGTCGGGCTCTGTCGGGCTCTACTGGGCCCTGTCGGGCCCTGTCGGGCTCTGTCGGGCTCTGTCGGGCTCTGTCGGGCTCTACTGGGCCCTGTCGAGCCCTGTCGGGCTCTGTCGGGCCCTGTCGGGCTCTGTCGGGCTCTGTCGGGCCCTGTCGGGCTCTGTCGGGCTCTGTCGGGCTCTGTCGGGCTCTGTCGGGCTCTACTGGGCTCTACTGGGCTCTGTCGGGCCCTGTCGGGCTCTGTCGGGCTCTGTCGGGCCCTGTCGGGCTCTGTCGGGCCCTGTCGGGCTCTGTCGGGCCCTGTCGGGCCCTGTCGGGCCCTGTCGGGCCCTGTCGGGCTCTGTCGAGCTGTACTGGGCTCTGTCGGGCCCTGTCGGGCTCTGTCGGGCCCTGTCGGGCTCTGTCGGGCTCTGTCGGGCCCTGTCGTTCTCTGTCGGGCTCTGTCGGGCTCTACTGGGCTCTGTCGGGCTCTGTCGGGCTCTCTCGGGCTCTGTCGGGATTTACTGGGCCCTGTCGGTCTCTGTCGGGCCCTGTCGGGGTCTGTCGGGCTCTGTCGGGCCCTGTCGGGCCCTGTCGGGCTCTGTCGGGCTCTGTCGGGCTCTGTCGGGCTCTGTCGGGCTCTGTCGGGCTCTACTGGGCTCTGTCGGGCTCTACTGGGCTCTACTGGGCCCTGTCGGGCTCTGTCGGGCTCTGTCGGGCTCTGTCGGGCTCTGTCGGGCTCTGTCGGGCTCTGTCGGGCTATACTGGTCTCTGTCGGGCTCTGTCGGGCCCTGTCGGGCCCTGTCGGGCTCTGTCGGGCTCTGTCGGGCCCTGTCGGGCTCTGTCGGGCTCCGTCGGGCTCTGTCGGGCTCTACTGGGCCCTGTCGGGCTCTGTCGGGCTCTGTCGGGCTCTGTCGGGCTCTACTGGGCTCTACTGGGCTCTGTCGGGCCCTGTCGGGCTCTGTCGGGCTCTACTGTTCCCTGTCGGGCCCTGTCGGGCTCTGTCGGGCCCTGTCGGGCTCTGTGAGGCTCTACTGGGCCCTGTCGGGCCCTGTCGGGCTCTGTCGGGCTCTGTCGGGCTCTGTCGGGCTCTACTGGGCTCTACTGGGCTCTGTCGGGCTCTGTCGGGCTCTACTGGGCCCTGTCGGGCCCTGTCGGGCTCTGTCGGGCTCTGTCGGGCTCTGTCGGGCTCTACTGGGCCCTGTCGAGCCCTGTCGGGCTCTGTCGGGCCCTGTCGGGCTCTGTCGGGCTCTGTCGGGCCCTGTCGGGCTCTGTCGGGCTCTGTCGGGCTCTGTCGGGCTCTGTCGGGCTCTACTGGGCTCTACTGGGCTCTGTCGGGCCCTGTCGGGCTCTGTCGGGCTCTACTGTTCCCTGTCGGGCTCTGTCGGGCTCTGTCGGGCTCTACTGGGCCCTGTCGAGCCCTGTCGGGCTCTGTCGGGCCCTGTCGGGCTCTGTCGGGCTCTGTCGGGCCCTGTCGGGCTCTGTCGGGCTCTGTCGGGCTCTGTCGGGCTCTACTGGGCTCTACTGGGCTCTGTCGGGCCCTGTCGGGCTCTGTCGGGCTCTGTCGGGCCCTGTCGGGCTCTGTCGGGCCCTGTCGGGCTCTGTCGGGCCCTGTCGGGCTCTGTCGGGCTCTGTCGGGCCCTGTCGGGCCCTGTCGGGCCCTGTCGGGCTCTGTCGAGCTGTACTGGGCTCTGTCGGGCCCTGTCGGGCTCTGTCGGGCCCTGTCGGGCTCTGTCGGGCTCTGTCGGGCCCTGTCGTTCTCTGTCGGGCTCTGTCGGGCTCTACTGGGCTCTGTCGGGCTCTGTCGGGCTCTCTCGGGCTCTGTCGGGATTTACTGGGCCCTGTCGGTCTCTGTCGGGCCCTGTCGGGCTCTGTCGGGCTCTGTCGGGCCCTGTCGGGCCCTGTCGGGCTCTGTCGGGCTCTGTCGGGCTCTGTCGGGCTCTGTCGGGCTCTACTGGGCTCTGTCGGGCTCTACTGGGCTCTACTGGGCCCTGTCGGGCTCTGTCGGGCTCTGTCGGGCTCTGTCGGGCTCTGTCGGGCTATACTGGTCTCTGTCGGGCTCTGTCGGGCCCTGTCGGGCCCTGTCGGGCTCTGTCGGGCTCTGTCGGGCTCTGTCGGGCTCTACTGTTCCCTGTCGGGCCCTGTCGGGCTCTGTCGGGCTCTGTCGGGCTCTGTCGGGCTCTACTGGCTCTACTGGGCTCTGTCGGGCTCTACTGGGCCCTGTCGGGCCCTGTCGGGCTCTGTCGGGCTCTGTCGGGCCCTGTCGGGCTCTGTCGGGCTCTGTCGTGCCCTGTCGGGCCCTGTCGGGCCCTGTCGGGCCCTGTCGGGCCCTGTCGGGCTCTGTCGGGCTCTGTCGGGCTCTGTCGGGCTCTATCGGGCTCTACTGGGCCCTGTCGGGCCCTGTCGGGCCCTGTCGGGCTCTGTCGGGCCCTGTCGGGCTCTGTCGGGCTCTGTCGGGCCCTGTCGGGCCCTGTCGGGCTCTGTCGGGCTCTGTCGGGCCCTGTCGGGCCCTGTCGGGCTCTGTCGGGCTCTGTCGGGCTCTGTCGGGCTCTACTGGGCTCTGTCGGTCCCTGTCGGGCTCTGTCGGGCCCTGTCGGGCCCTGTCGGGCCCTGTCGGGCTCTGTCGGGCTCTGTCGGGGTCTGTCGGGCTCTGTCGGGCTCTACTGGGCCCTGTCGGGATCTGTCGGGCTCTGTCGGGCCCTGTCGGGCTCTGTCGGGCCCTGTCGGGCTCTACTGGGCCCTGTCGGGCTCTGTCGGGCTCTGTCGGGCCCTGTCGGGCCCTGTCGGGCTCTGTCGGGCTCTGTCGGGCCCTGTCGGGCCCTGTCGGGCCCTGTCGGGCTCTGTCGGGCTCTGTCGGGCCCTGTCGGGCCCTGTCGGGCCCTGTCGGGCTCTGTCGGGCTCTGTCGGGCTCTGTCGGGCTCTGTCGGGCTCTACTGGGCTCTGTCGGGCCCTGTTGGGCTCTGTCGGGCCCTGTCGGGCCCTGTCGGGCTCTGTCGGGCTCTGTCGGGCTCTGTCGGGCTCTACTGGGCCCTGTCGGGCCCTGTCGGGCTCTGTCGGGCCCTGTCGGGCTCTGTCGGGCCCTGTCGGGCTCTGTCAGGCTCTGTCGGCCTCTGTCGGGCTCTACTGGGCCCTGTCGGGCCCTGTCGGGCCCTGTCGGGCTCTACTGGGCTCTACTGGGCTCTGTCGGGCTCTGTCGGGCTCTACTGGGCCCTGTCGGGCCCTGTCGGGCCCTGTCGGGCTCTGTCGGGCTCTGTCGGGCCCTGTCAGGCCCTGTCGGGCTCTGTCGGGCTCTGTCGGGCTCTACTGGGCTCTACTGGGCTCTGTCGGGCTCTGTCGGGCTCTACTGGCCCTGTCGGGCTCTGTCGGGCCCTGTCGGGCTCTGTCGGGCTCTACTGAGCTCTGTCGGGCTCTGTCGGGCTCTGTCGGGCCCTGTCGGGCTCTGTCGGGCTCTGTCGGGCCCTGTCGGGCTCTGTCGGGCTCTGTCGGGCTCTGTCGGGATCTACTGGGCTCTGTCGGGCTCTGTCGGGCTCTGTTGGGCTCTGTCGGGCTCTACTGGGCCCTGTCGGGCTCTGTCGGGCCCTGTCGGGCTCTGTCGGGCCCTGTTGGGCTCTGTCGGGCTCTGTCGGGCTCTGTCGGGCCCTGTCGGGCTCTGTCGGGCTCTACTGGGCCCTGTCGGGCCCTGTCGGACTCTGTCGGGCTCTGTCGGGCCCTGTCGGGCTCTGTCGGGCTCTGTCGGGCTCTGTCGGGCCCTGTCGGGCTCTGTCGGGCTCTGTCGGGCTCTGTCGGGCTCTACTGGGCCCTGTCGGGCCCTGTCGGGCTCTACTGGGCCCTGTCGGGCTCTGTCGGGCTCTGTCGGGCTCTGTCGGGCTCTACTGGGCTCTACTGGGCTCTGTCGGGCCCTGTCGGGCTCTGTCGGGCTCTACTGTTCCCTGTCGGGCCCTGTCGGGCTCTGTCGGGCCCTGTCGGGCTCTGTCGGGCTCTGTCGGGCTCTGTCGGGCTATACTGGTCTCTGTCGGGCTCTGTCGGGCCCTGTCGGGCCCTGTCGGGCTCTGTCGGGCCCTGTCGGGCTCTGTCGGGCTCCGTCGGGCTCTGTCGGGCTCTACTGGGCCCTGTCGGGCTCTGTCGGGCTCTGTCGGGCTCTGTCGGGCTCTACTGGGCTCTACTGGGCTCTGTCGGGCCCTGTCGGGCTCTGTCGGGCTCTACTGTTCCCTGTCGGGCCCTGTCGGGCTCTGTCGGGCCCTGTCGGGCTCTGTCGGGCTCTGTCGGGCTCTGTCGGGCTCTACTGGGCTCTACTGGGCTCTGTCGGGCTCTACTGGGCCCTGTCGGGCCCTGTCGGGCTCTGTCGGGCTCTGTCGGGCCCTGTCGGGCTCTGTCGGGCTCTGTCGGGCCCTGTCGGGCCCTGTCGGGCTCTGTGAGGCTCTACTGGGCCCTGTCGGGCCCTGTCGGGCTCTGTCGGGCTCTGTCGGGCTCTGTCGGGCTCTACTGGGCTCTACTGGGCTCTGTCGGGCTCTGTCGGGCTCTACTGGGCCCTGTCGGGCCCTGTCGGGCTCTGTCGGGCTCTGTCGGGCTCTGTCGGGCTCTACTGGGCCCTGTCGAGCCCTGTCGGGCTCTGTCGGGCCCTGTCGGGCTCTGTCGGGCTCTGTCGGGCCCTGTCGGGCTCTGTCGGGCTCTGTCGGGCTCTGTCGGGCTCTGTCGGGCTCTACTGGGCTCTACTGGGCTCTGTCGGGCCCTGTCGGGCTCTGTCGGGCTCTGTCGGGCCCTGTCGGGCTCTGTCGGGCCCTGTCGGGCTCTGTCGGGCTCTGTCGGGCCCTGTCGGGCCCTGTCGGGCCCTGTCGGGCTCTGTCGAGCTGTACTGGGCTCTGTCGGGCCCTGTCGGGCTCTGTCGGGCCCTGTCGGGCTCTGTCGGGCTCTGTCGGGCCCTGTCGTTCTCTGTCGGGCTCTGTCGGGCTCTACTGGGCTCTGTCGGGCTCTGTCGGGCTCTCTCGGGCTCTGTCGGGATTTACTGGGCCCTGTCGGTCTCTGTCGGGCCCTGTCGGGGTCTGTCGGGCTCTGTCGGGCCCTGTCGGGCCCTGTCGGGCTCTGTCGGGCTCTGTCGGGCTCTGTCGGGCTCTGTCGGGCTCTACTGGGCTCTGTCGGGCTCTACTGGGCTCTACTGGGCCCTGTCGGGCTCTGTCGGGCTCTGTCGGGCTCTGTCGGGCTCTGTCGGGCTATACTGGTCTCTGTCAGGCTCTGTCGGGCCCTGTCGGGCCCTGTCGGGCTCTGTCGGGCTCTGTCGGGCCCTGTCGGGCTCTGTCGGGCTCCGTCGGGCTCTGTCGGGCTCTACTGGGCCCTGTCGGGCTCTGTCGGGCTCTGTCGGGCTCTGTCGGGCTCTACTGGGCTCTACTGGGCTCTGTCGGGCCCTGTCGGGCTCTGTCGGGCTCTACTGTTCCCTGTCGGGCCCTGTCGGTCTCTGTCGGGCCCTGTCGGGCTCTGTGAGGCTCTACTGGGCCCTGTCGGGCCCTGTCGGGCTCTGTCGGGCTCTGTCGGGCTCTGTCGGGCTCTACTGGGCTCTACTGGGCTCTGTCGGGCTCTGTCGGGCTCTACTGGGCCCTGTCGGGCCCTGTCGGGCTCTGTCGGGCTCTGTCGGGCTCTGTCGGGCTCTACTGGGCCCTGTCGAGCCCTGTCGGGCTCTGTCGGGCCCTGTCGGGCTCTGTCGGGCTCTGTCGGGCCCTGTCGGGCTCTGTCGGGCTCTGTCGGGCTCTGTCGGGCTCTGTCGGGCTCTACTGGGCTCTACTGGGCTCTGTCGGGCCCTGTCGGGCTCTGTCGGGCTCTACTGTTCCCTGTCGGGCTCTGTCGGGCTCTGTCGGGCTCTGTCGGGCTCTACTGGGCCCTGTCGAGCCCTGTCGGGCTCTGTCGGGCCCTGTCGGGCTCTGTCGGGCTCTGTCGGGCCCTGTCGGGCTCTGTCGGGCTCTGTCGGGCTCTGTCGGGCTCTACTGGGCTCTACTGGGCTCTGTCGGGCCCTGTCGGGCTCTGTCGGGCTCTGTCGGGCCCTGTCGGGCTCTGTCGGGCCCTGTCGGGCTCTGTCGGGCTCTGTCGGGCCCTGTCGGGCCCTGTCGGGCCCTGTCGGGCTCTGTCGAGCTGTACTGGGCTCTGTCGGGCCCTGTCGGGCTCTGTCGGGCCCTGTCGGGCTCTGTCGGGCTCTGTCGGGCCCTGTCGTTCTCTGTCGGGCTCTGTCGGGCTCTACTGGGCTCTGTCGGGCTCTGTCGGGCTCTCTCGGGCTCTGTCGGGATTTACTGGGCCCTGTCGGTCTCTGTCGGGCCCTGTCGGGCTCTGTCGGGCTCTGTCGGGCCCTGTCGGGCCCTGTCGGGCTCTGTCGGGCTCTGTCGGGCTCTGTCGGGCTCTACTGGGCTCTGTCGGGCTCTACTGGGCTCTACTGGGCCCTGTCGGGCTCTGTCGGGCTCTGTCGGGCTCTGTCGGGCTCTGTCGGGCTATACTGGTCTCTGTCGGGCTCTGTCGGGCCCTGTCGGGCCCTGTCGGGCTCTGTCGGGCTCTGTCGGGCCCTGTCGGGCTCTGTCGGGCTCCGTCGGGCTCTGTCGGGCTCTACTGGGCCCTGTCGGGCTCTGTCGGGCTCTGTCGGGCTCTGTCGGGCTCTACTGGGCTCTACTGGTCTCTGTCGGGCCCTGTCGGGCTCTGTCGGGCTCTACTGTTCCCTGTCGGGCCCTGTCGGGCTCTGTCGGGCTCTGTCGGGCTCTGTCGGGCTCTACTGGGCTCTACTGGGCTCTGTCGGGCTCTACTGGGCCCTGTCGGGCCCTGTCGGGCTCTGTCGGGCTCTGTCGGGCCCTGTCGGGCTCTGTCGGGCTCTGTCGTGCCCTGTCGGGCCCTGTCGGGCCCTGTCGGGCCCTGTCGGGCCCTGTCGGGCTCTGTCGGGCTCTGTCGGGCTCTGTCGGGCTCTATCGGGCTCTACTGGGCCCTGTCGGGCCCTGTCGGGCCCTGTCGGGCTCTGTCGGGCCCTGTCGGGCTCTGTCGGGCTCTGTCGGGCCCTGTCGGGCCCTGTCGGGCTCTGTCGGGCTCTGTCGGGCCCTGTCGGGCCCTGTCGGGCTCTGTCGGGCTCTGTCGGGCTCTGTCGGGCTCTACTGGGCTCTGTCGGGCCCTGTCGGGCTCTGTCGGGCCCTGTCGGGCCCTGTCGGGCCTTGTCGGGCTCTGTCGGGCTCTGTCGGGGTCTGTCGGGCTCTGTCGGGCTCTACTGGGCCCTGTCGGGATCTGTCGGGCTCTGTCGGGCCCTGTCGGGCTCTGTCGGGCCCTGTCGGGCTCTACTGGGCCCTGTCGGGCTCTGTCGGGCTCTGTCGGGCCCTGTCGGGCCCTGTCGGGCTCTGTCGGGCTCTGTCGGGCCCTGTCGGGCCCTGTCGGGCCCTGTCGGGCTCTGTCGGGCTCTGTCGGGCCCTGTCGGGCCCTGTCGGGCCCTGTCGGGCTCTGTCGGGCTCTGTCGGGCTCTACTGGGCTCTGTCGGGCCCTGTTGGGCTCTGTCGGGCCCTGTCGGGCCC